>NW_026555343.1:8654150-8799867 GCF_029017545.1 Prosopis cineraria
TCCTCCGCCATTGTATCGAGCTAAAGTCTATATTGTGTAATTGCCATGGCATTAAGACGAGGTGGTCACTCCACATTTTTCCATCTTTGATTAATTTTTGCAACATGATAAATTTATATGATTAAATAAAAATATAAACTTATATCAGTGAAATCCTAAAATAAGCATTGCCTAAATTCAGGAGGGGATATGAGAGGATAGATATCTATTTGTGTATTTGAAGTTGGAGGTCGCTTGGTGCGAGCTTCGGAAAGCGATCCCATGCCTAAAAGTGAAGTAATTGTTAAGCATCCACCTATCCCTGCTTAGTTAGGTTGGTGGCATTACATAACTCTCTATAAAGATGTGTTAATATTGTAGATCCCCATGAAAAGCAACCAGTTTCTTCAAAATTCCAAAGTAATGGTAGATACATTAAATAAACTTTATGACCTAACCTATCTGGCATTAAATACCTACCAATCAACCTAAGTATGTAAGCTCTTTGTGAATTGTTGAATTTGTACATCATTCACATCATCTAGAAGGTGTGTGAAAGTGTTCAGCTAGCCAAGGAATTACAAGCCTTTATCCTGACATTTTATCTTCTGGTGGTTGTATTTCAAAGAGCCATTCACAAACATTAAACCAATTTCAGTCTATTTTACCAAAGACAGGAGTTCCAATACATGAAAGGTCTAATTAAATAGAAACATCTTGTAAAGTTATTGTGCATTCACCACGAGTAGTATTAAAAGTATGTGTCTCAAGTCGCCACCTCTCAACAAGTGCTGAGACCAGAGTTGGGTCATATTCATCTTGTCCTATTCTTGCAACTCCATAAAATCCAGCTTGTTTAAGGTACTCTATGATTTGGAGTGGTGGATCTATCAATCGATCTTCATGCATGACTCTTCGAGTTTGAAGGATGCAATCGTGCTAAAAAAAAATTAAACTTGATAAAATTATCAAGTATAATAATTTTAGACAAGATAAGGAGAAATGATAATTATATTATCATTCTATATGGTCTGTGAAATATTATTCTTGTAAGATTAATAATGTATTTTCTTCTGGGCCTGGGTTAATAACTTGCCTTGTTTGAGCCATTTATTTACTACTGCAATGCAATTTGAAGAAACAAAGGAATTTCTAATAGCAAGAAGAATGTCAATTAAAATTAACACATTTATCTAGAATAATTAATGTCAAATTTAGTGCAAATCATACAAATTAACTTCTACATGCTTGTTCATTTGGAGTAGAGTAGAGCGATTATGACCCGTTTGTCTACATAACTCACATTTATTTGGCTCAGTGGGTATGGTCCAATCCATCTCATTACATATGTGAGTTGATTGAGGACGACCTCTTTCTCTAATCATTGATGGGTCAAGAATTAAATAAGAATATCAGTTTCATGCTAATGAATCTCATCTCCTATAGGGCGAAACTCATTACTATAAGCTTGCCTTATATATTGTAAAGTGAAAATGGGATCCACGAATTGTAAATGGTTTAAGCCAACACTAGCACATGCTGCAATTATATGCATGCATGGGTATTTTTTTACTTGAAACTCTTCACAATCACATTTTTTCTCATTCAAGCTAACCTTACAATAGTGACCAAATTGATGAATTTGAACATTGTATGGTTCTTGCACCTCAAATGATGTTTTCCTTTGATTAAAAGTGCAAATGATACAAGCTGATACAGTTGTGTGGCCATTTCTAACTTCTTGCTAATTGTCTGAGAAAAACATTTGACCAACTGCTATTAATGCTTCAACTTGTTGGGCACGTTTACAAAATAGTTATTCACCCTATATACAGTAGCCTTCACAAGTCTTATAATTGGTAGGCTTCGGACACCTTTAAAAACACTATTCATGCATTCTGCTAGATTAGTTGTCATGTGACCATAATGCCAACCTTTAAATCATATGCACGCCACAACTTTTCTATTGGAATTTCACCTATCCATCTTGATGCTCGCTCATGGATTAATGCTATCTCAGCTAATGTTGGTTAACAACATGAGGCTCATATGCATAACCTATATATAATAGGAAACATATAATCAATAATTATATCATGATAGGATTTTATTATAAAAAAAATAATTGACTCATACTAATGTGTACAAATTTTTCCTTTAACCAATTTGTCCCATGTGCTTTATGAAGGTTTGCAGCTATATGCCTTAAACAAAAAACATGGTATCCATTTGGTGGTTGCCACCTAACACGTGGATCCCCAACTGCAGCCATTATTGAGCGATGCTTATTAAAAATTAAACATATTCCATTTCTGTCCTTTACGACGTATGTGCGAACATTATACAAGAACTAAAACCAAGCAGATTTCTTCTTTCCTCAACCATAGCAAATGCAAGGGGTACAACATTTCTGTCATCATCTTGTGATATGGCCATAAGAAATGTACCCTTATATTTTTCATATAGAAAAGTATCCTCAACTTAAATAATGGGCTTTAAGTGTTCAAACGCACTAATACATGGCTTGAATGTCCAAAAAACATGCATAAACATTTCCACAAGCTGACCTTCATAACTAACTTCTAAGCATAGCTTACTTTTAAATCTCATACATGATCTAGGCATGAAATGTTGGACTGCGGCGAACCACCTTGGTAATAATGAGTATGAGCTCTTCTAATTACTAAAATCCATTGCAACTGCTAACTGTTTAGCCTTTCATGTTATATGACACTATACCCAAACATGGATTGCATACGCTCAATTATTTAGGATACTTTCACATCTGGTCGATTAGTCACCATTGCCACAATAGAGGATGAGATGACATCAGCATCTAGCTCATGGTGGTCTTGACTTAATGAGGTTGCTAAACAAGTATTAGGCCCTACATATTTTGTAATGTGCCATGATGTTCTATTTCCTTTTTTACAAGCCCTTAATCTCTAATTGCAACTACTTTTATAATTTATACATCAATATTCTTTGTACTTATCACTTGAAGGAAACACCTTAAACGTGTGATGAACTCGAACAGAGTATAATTTGGCTGCACATCTTAGTGTGTGAGTATTATTAAACATTTGACCGATGAAAAACTTCTGCCCATCATTGGGAGGTAAAAGATCTCCTATTCCACTAAACTTAGGAGTCGCTGTAGACTCTATATTAATTCGTGAGAAGAAAGTTGAGGCAGCCTCTTCATTATTCTCTTCAAAGGCCTCATCATTATCATGGTCACCACTACCATTTATATAAAAATCATACTCATCTTCGTCTTCAAAATCATTCGTAATAGCTTCAGATAGAGCTTGTGAAGAAGATGGTACACTATTATTACCAATATCAGGGCAAAGAGGATAAAACGGATGAAAATTTTCTAAGTGTAAGCTAAGCCTTCTTCCTTCTTCCATTAGATCTACGTGATTGCTATTTGATAGAAATAAAGATCTAACAAAGTCTTCTAGTGGTTGTGATTCAGGGAGGTCATCAATCTACATTTGAAATGAGTGCATATAGCTCTGGTCACGTCAATTGATTTAAATATCGTAAATTTATATGCCACATTTGTTCCATGTCAGAATCATTTTGCAACTTACATGCCTGGTATCTTGGCGGATTTATAGCTATTGGATATTTTATATACTAGATTAGACACAATTTGATTAGTAGGAAACTCTAGTATTTGTCTAACATCTTGCTTTAGCCAGGTTAGAGTAATATTTACATCAATCCTCATCATTCTTATATCATCAGATTCAAATGTCACACCATCTGAACTATTGAAAATTGACCATTTGCATATATGCACACTAGCTCTTTTCTATTGTGCATTTTCCCTATATATTTAAGCAAATATTTTTATTAATCAAATTAATATCAAGGCACCAAAAAAAAATCTAATCCCTACATAATAAATCAAGCATCAAAGCATTTTTTTTAGTAACATTCAAGCATCCACATTTTAACACATGACTAATTTATTTATTTATAAAATTATAATAGTAATTTATTTCATTTCCCTCTAAAATTATGTTTATATTTTTTTTTACCTAATAATGATTAAAGGCTAAATCATCATTAAACAATTAAAACGTTTTTGAAAAATAATTTTTTTAAATACTATTTCACAATTAATTAGATAAGTTTCTTATATATTGAACTAATCATTTCAAATTTTTTTAAAGAAATCACTTGTAAAACATAACTACTTGTTAAAGATATCTGTAATTTTTTTACCAAAAAATTATGTGTATATGAAATGGTTGGTGATTTTTTCCCTACATTTACTAAACATGCATAAAATTTTGTGTATATATATTTTCTTAGTAAATATAATTATTAATTGTTTTAAAAAGTATCATTTATATCTCATAATTAATTGTAAATGTTTTATTGTTGACCAAGTTTAATTAGCTTCATCAGCCACAAATATGGTCCACTTATGGGAAGAGAACATGTATGTCACTAACTATATCTAATATATTCATTTATTTCAAATAAAATTAAATGTGGGTCAGCAGCATATAATAATTAATTAAACACAATAACGTTTGTCTTCCTAAACTTTGAATCTTTCATTGAGTTTTTAATCAGAGAGAAGCAAAATGGTTGAGAGTGAGGGGGAAAAGCAAAAAATGTGACTTTAATTTCATAATTTTATTTTTTTAAATGTAAGGGCATATATTTTAAATGATTAAATTGAAATTAGTTGTATCAAACCAAAATTAAAGATTAATTTTCTATCAAGTGAAAATTATAATCATTGAGACACAACAAATGAAAATTTAAAAACTAAATTTGCAATCAAATCAAAACTACAGTCAAAACATCATCAGACAACAATGCAAGATTACAATAAGATAAATATTTACATGCATAAATAAATTCTAAACACACAAAAAATAAAACGCTTTTTTTCATAATTAAAATATTAAATCATATGATAGATGTACTTACCTTCTTCAATTTGGTGTCAAAATGAGCAAGATTGTTGAGAGCTAAGAAGAGACAAATGCAACACTTGCAAAAAAAAAAGGAGCAAAGGAGAAAGAAGATGCAAACACTAGAAGATGAAGAAAGGGAGAAGGAGAATTCATGTAACAATTGCACAACTTATATTTATTTTCAAAGCTTCTCAACTGTGGACACACATAATACGAAATAAGGGAAGGAAAAAACGTGCATGTTGATGAATAATACAGCATAAAAATTAGTTCCGTGAATCTATTCAATTCAAGACTTGACACTGTTTATATTTTCATACATGTCTTACAGCGTAATGTCATATCTCAATAACAATGTTAAAAAAAAAAATTAAAGCAAAGCTGGCAGAGCGCACAGAAGGAGAGTTTTCCTACTTACAACTCGATATTGTAGAGGTTGACTAACATAATATGTAGGCAACGATTTTTCACAATTGCATGAACATACATTTTCTTTTATATTTTTTTATCATAATATTATTTCACTTTTTTGACACAAAAAAGACAAAAGAAGTACTGCCACGTGAAGCTCTCATCTTTCCTTGCCTTGTTTTGAATCCATCCTCCTTTATGTGTAATTTTTTGAGCTATAATAGGACCACGTGAAGGAGAGAGAGAGGAGAAAAGGTGGGAAAGAATTTGACACATAAATTTGGTGAGATAAAAACTAACTTCTACAGACAAAGAATAAAAGAGAACATCTAAAACTCGATGTCTATCAGACCAACTTTTAAATTTATAGTATTTTGATAAATAATTTTTAAATTATAGTATTTCGGGAAATAATTTTTTTTCTTGTAGGATGATGGTCAATTTCCCATTGTCTTAAATGCTCCTCAAGAAAAAAATCAAAATACTTGGACAGATTTCCAAGTAAGGTTTCATTTTTTTCCAAATGACATTAATAATATTTATATGCCACAATAGTGATTTCAAGAATGAAGACACCTTATTTTTCAATTGGTCTAATTATACATTAATAAGTATGAAATTTGACAAGTCATCAATAGGTTGATATTTTTTAGTGAAGTTAGTAAATTTACGAATCACTTTTGTATATTGATAAGTGACCTTAAAATCTTTCAAAAGTGAGTTTCTAAAATTGTGAAAAAGAATATATTCCTAAGTGGGGTTTCATATTTTTTAACTAACATTAACAATATTTTTATGCCATGATAGTGATTTCAGCATTGAAAACACTTTATTTTTTAAGTGGTCTAACTATAATAAGTATGAAATTTAACATGTCAATAGGTTAATATTCTTAAGTAAAATTAGTAAATTCATAAGTCACTTTCATATATTCATAAGTGATTTTGAAACGTTTAAAAAGTGAGTTTTTAAAATCATGAGAAATAATATATTTTCAAATAAGGTTTCATGTTTTCCCAACTAATATTAACAGTATTCACATATTACAATAGTGATTTCAACCGTGAAAGCACTTTATTTTTCAAGCAATCTAATTTTTAGTATTTAATAGAGGGCAATTTTGTAAAGTTATGTATCTTTTTTATTCCAAGTAAGGACCATGATTCTTTAATGGGATTTCAATATTTTATGATCCTTAATTAAAATTAATAACCTTAAGGGGCCCTTAGTTGTCATTTTCCCATGAATCTTTGATGCCGCACATGAAATTAAATATCATAACGCAACTAATTACAAAAGAGATGTAAAAGAATGATCATAATATATCAAACCATACTTAATAAAAATATTACAAGTCAACAAAAAATATTGCAAGTTCACAAGTAACTAAATGTATATTTAGAGCACTTGACAATTTATTAATAAACAGGTTAATGAGCAAAATGGATTATCAAGTATTTCACAAAAAGTATTATGGACCTTAAACTCTTAAAACTTGCAAAATAAACCCTAAACTTTTAAATTTATAGTAAATTAAGCACCACGGTTAACTCACCGTTAACGCCGCTACTGCTTACTCAGTGGGCCCCAATCAAAAACACTAATGTGGCAATATCTTGCTGATGTGTCATTTTTAATTAGTATCATAAATCTTAAACTATTACGTGAGTGGCATCCTGGACCCTAAATTTTAAAATTCAGAGTAAATTACTCCTACTGTTTATGCATAGAAAGTTGACTATTATACAGACTAAATTAACCTTAGCATGATCCATTGCGGTGAATGCATCATTGGCCACGACCAATAATCCATAATTTATGAAATGACATTTTTGTCCCCTTTTTTTGCAATGTTTTCCAAACTATTAGTATCTCATACTTACATACAATTTACAACTCTGATTTAATTTTACTTTAAATTATATTTATTTATTTAATGGTGAAAACTTGGGATCTCATTTGAAAAGAAATTTAAGATTTTAATTAATCGGTTAATTTGGGTTTGAAATCTGTTAATAAAATTGTCGATTTTCGCATCTATTGTCTATAAATCCTTTGATACTTAAACTTCTTTTCAAATGGAATCCCAAGTTTTCACCATTAAATAACTAAACATTATTCAAAATAAGACTAAATCAAAGTTATAGAGTATATGAAAGTATGAGATACTAATCATTTGGAAAACATTATAAAAAAAGGACAAAAACATCTTTTCACAAAATTATTGGTCATTCCTCACGACCAACGATGCATTCACCGTAGTGGACCACGCCGAGGCTAATTTAACCTATATAATAGTAAGCGTTCTATAGATAAACAATAGGGATAATTTGCTCTGAATTTCAAAGTTCAGAGTCCAAGATGCTACTTAGGCCATAATTTAGGGTTTGTGTTGCTAATTAAAAATGGCATGTCAGCAAGGGACTACCACATCATCATTTTAACTGGGCCCCATTGAATGAATAGTATGGTATTAATAGTGAGTTAATGATGGGGTTTGATTTGCTACCAATTTAAAAGTTTAAGTCTATTTTGCACATTTTAAGAGTTCAGGGTCCAAGGCACCTTTTGTGCAATACTTAATGATTTATTTTGCTCATTAACCCTTAATAAACTTGTAACCCTTATAATAATAAGTGGGAACTTAATTATTTTATAAATCAAATATCCTACATTACTAATTATATGCATTGTTCATCATCGCCGATTTCTTATAAGTTACTCTCCCTTATTTCTATTATAAGATACATCTAACTACTTCACTGAAATCAAAGCAATATAGTTAAATTATTAACTTTGTTTGAAAATAATATAAACTTCCAATTTATAGTACATATTTAAATGAAAAAAAATAAATTTACATTATATTAACTCTCATAGTTAATGAATTTAAGTAGGAGTAATATTAAAAAATATAATTAATATCTCATTAAGTATCTTATATGAAAAATCAAATAATCATTCTAGAAAGTGCCCTAACCAAAGAGAGTATATATAAAAGTAAAGAAGACTCCTCAATTTATATCAATTTAATTAATATCTCATTAAGTATCTTATATCAATTTATCTGACTTCTTGTGCTCATAAAACATATATAAAAAATGATTATTGATAGATACTCTTCTCATCCTATTTATAGGATAGAGAGAGGATATTTGTTTTGGTCATATTTATAAAACACATTAATAATTATTATATTTATCTTTACTATTTTGCCCCTATTAAATATAGAAAAGTTTATTGAATGCTAGAGTATTTTATTTTAAAGGAAGTATATTTAATATCTTATTAAAAAAAGTAAGTATATTTAATAGAATAAAGTTGAAAACTTGATAAATTTTTAAATTTTTAGATAGAATTAATGAGGTTTAAAGTTTTCCTTAATTTTTTTAAAAAAATACTAGAAGTAATTCATAAATAAAATCGAAGAGAGGAGATGATTGATCAAAGTGTGGAATGACATTGAAAATCATGGTTAATGCTGGCATGCCATACTTTATGGATGCTAAAAGTGGTAAAACCACACTCATTAATGTCCAACTTTCTAAGGCATGTACTAATCCAGCAATTCATCAAGCGCTTATTGCCTTCTAGGCAACCAGTTCTGGGATCCAACCAAACAAAAAACAAAACAAAAAAAAAAGATTCAAACAAATTTGATGTTTTAATTAAACCATGGCTCCACCATCATTTACCTGTGTGAATCTCTGTTTTATACTCCTTCTGTCCTAAATGATGAGACACTTTTAGACAAAATCAAACGTATCAAGAAAACTCAATAAATACACATTACAATCTTACTTTTTTAAGATAAAAATATAAACTTTTCAAAATGCTCTTCATTTAATACTTCAATTGTAAAAGAATATATTTAAAAGGAGGAAATATAACGGAAAGGAAATATTGAATAAATATCATTAATGAAACCTTATTTTTATTAAAATGTCTTATATTTTGAAACAGTCAATTTTCTCCAAAATGTCTTATAATTTGGGATGGAGATAAGTATATTTTTATATGACACATTATAATCTTATAATTAATCAAGACCATTTTTTTTATTTTTTGTGAAGTATCATGTATAAGTGATTGGAGAATGTACATCTTAATTAAGAAATCAAAAGTGGTAAGTACTTGCCTCGCATAAATGCATACTAGTGAATGAGGGATCAGCCATCATGGCAGGAGCATAATGGTAGAAGCAATCTTTTCGCATTTTCTTGGAGGAAATTGAGAAGATGGGATAAAAATTGATCCTTTCACTGCTTTTTTACATCTGTTCTTCTTCATCCCATCCATCTCCCACCAACCATATCTGCAAAAGTTTGCATAATATGCAATGAATGTATATATAATTTTTGAAAAAGAAAATAAAAAGTGTAACCCAGATCATTTTTTAATTTAAATAAAAAGTTTGCATAATATTCCCTATGATTCAAACTATATTTAAGCAGTCTACAAACCAATAAAATTCTTATTCCCATGAAAATATATATATTATTTTCCTTTTTTTACTCTTAGTTTTGGTTTATAATGAGTGACAAAAAGGTTCTAAATTTAAAGATACAAAAGTTTAAGTTAATGAATACAAGAAGTAAAATGAAAAAAATTATAAGTACTAGGTTACTTATATTTTGGAACAAAATTAATTAAGAGAAAATCATTATAATATTTTGAATTAAAATAAAGTTCATCTTTTTAAGAAGATCTCTACCTTATTTACCCTAGTGATTTATCATTTGTTGTCATCCTACATTATCTAAATTATAGCTGAAAATGATAACAATGAAACTTTTAGTCTTTTAAATTTGTCTCAATTATCAATTTAGTCTCCTAAATTTAATTTTTATCTATTTGGTCCCTTAAATTTGCTTTAGTTATCAATTTAGTTCTTATTATTTAAGGAGAGAAAGTAGCACTAATAAAATTTGAATGAATAATGAAATATTGATGATACCCATATGGGCTAACATATAAAAAGAAATATAATTATTTAAGTATGACCAGAGCATACTAGTAAATTTTAAAAAACAAAAAACAAAGCACAATATAGGGGACTTGATTGATAAAAATTAAATTAATTTGAAAGTTAATTTGTTTTCATTATTTAACTATACATGCATAACAAATTAACAACTTCTTACCAATGTTAGGCTCAGTGACAATTGAGGAATGGTGGTGAAAATGATGCTGAAGAGCTCTGTGAAACTAATAATAAAGAAAATCCATAAGACCGGCATGCAATAAGATTGTGAGAATCACACCATTGGTTCTCCAAAAGGGTAAGTGAGAAGCCTGAGGAAATATCATGTACCCTAAGCAGTATATAATTGCAATTAATAGAATTGGGTCGTCCTTGCAAATCATACACACCAAACCATCATGATTAATTAAAATGAAGTTTAATACAGCTTTTCCATATATTAATGCTCTTAATTAGGATATTATTAACAATATTTTCTATTTGAGATTACCTATTACATAAGGATAAACATGAAAAAAAAATATGTAACTTTAAATATCATTAACTAACTTATTTTTATGAATGTAAATTAGTAAAAAAAATATCTCACAATATTGAACAGAGAGAGTATCATTTAGCTTGGTGTCACCAATGAAAGTCCCCATCAAAAGTCACTTTCTTTTACCAATAATAATTTTGCCCATGTTAAAATAATCATAATAATCCTAGTCACAATAATTGTAAAATACTCCCTCTATCTTAATTTATAAGGTATTTTTTTGACAAAATTACACATATTAATGAAGTTTATTAGATATAGTGTAATGACCCTAGAAATAATAATAAATTATTATTTAATTAATAACATATTTTGAAGTTATTTTTATAAGTTTTGGAATAAGTGAAACAAGAGATATTGGTAGTCTAGTGGTGTGATAACTCTAAAATCAAAGTAAATTAAAATCTATAATTAGATGGTTTAAGTGTATTTATTTTAATGTCGGTATAAATTAATAAGGTGGATTGGCAGTTCAATGGTAACTATCATTAGTTTTTATCGTAAGGTCTAGTGTTTGAATCCTTGGAGATGCATATTTATTTTCATTTTCACCTCGGCCTCTACAAAGTTACTTTTTTGCCCCCAATACAACACCATTAGAATATTTCTCCCCTTCCCGATTCAATTTGCATTTGGGGGTTCCTAGAAAAAGTGAGAGAAGTCATGAGAATCCAGAGGCTTCGAACCCCTTTGTCTTATCGTCCTCCTCCCTCTATTGTCCTAGTCGTCGGTGTGCCATTGCTAGAGGTCTAAGCCATGAGTTCCTCCTCTTCCTTGCCTTGTCGTCGCCTTCTTTGTCTTGCTTTGCATTACTAGAACCTCTTCTCCTCTTTGGACAGTCATTGCTGATTTGATTTGGGGGAGCTTGAAACCCTTCTCTTTGTTTTGTGCTTCATGATGTCGACATTGTTTCCTCCCCTCCATTTTTTGCATTATCAAGTAGCTATAAGGGTGATTTACCATGAGCTCGTTGAGGGAGTAAATACTAGTCTTGGAAGCTTATTAGATAAGTAGGTAGCACCCCAATTAATTTATAAGCTAATTCCATTTTATCAAATATTGTTAAATTTTCACATGCATATCAATATGACTTCAATTTCTAATACTAACTATTTTGAAAGAAACTACTTTCATTTTATTAAGATATTACAAAAAAGATAGAATTGTTTTATGATGGAGTATTTTTAATCATTTAACATACTGATGAAGTTTGATTAATGAGTTGAGAAATGATTTATCAATATGATTCATGCATGGGAGATTATAGACGAATTGTTTTATGGTGATTTTGATGTTGAGAGATAAAAATATTGTTTTTTAACCCATGCATGCTTGGTTTAAATTGAAGATTGATTTCAGAACATTGGCGATTAATGACAGTTTCATTAGCCCTTGGCACACTATGGTTAAATCCTATCTAACTTGGTATTCATGAACATAGTACTCACATTTGTTATTCGTAAGCTTAGTACTCATGCTTATTATACATATGGGCTTTGTGCCTACTCTTGTTTCATGACTTATAAAAAAAAGCCCACACCATCGTCGGATACATATGAAAAAATCATGTTTGTATATGTACAAGTTATTGTTCGAATATAAATAATAATGTGTTCATGAATAACCAAAGCCAATGAAATACTTGGAAAATGAGTTTATAACACATATTTTTCATTTTGTATATATTGATAAAAAAATTTGAAAAAAGTTATGTTAAAATAATTGATAATTTTTTTATGTATCAACAAATCATGTTCGCATATGTGTGTGTGTATTATTTTGCTATATATAATTAGAGGTATTAGGTAGTTCAGTGGCAACTTTTTTTTTTTTTTTTGCAACCCAAGTGATCAAGGGATCAAATCACCCCTTGGCCCCTTTATTGAGCTAATCCACTGTTGACCACTTGCTAGAGTCAGAGGTCCGGCCTTCGATGTGGACGTGGTCTGTCAATTGATGACAATAGGTTTTTTGTTTTGTTTTAGAAAAATCAAGAATATTCTCATAATTGAATCAAAAAAATTAATTGCCATTAAGGCCTTAGGGTTTGCAGAAGAGTTTCAGAATATTTTGGATCCTACATACTATTAATTTAATTTTGAGGACCCTCATTGAAATTCTCCCTTGTTATTATGTGATTCAATAACAAAAAATTTACTCGAACATTTAACTATAATTTATTTACAGCTATGTCATTATGAAAAAGAGGTATTGAATATATATATATATATATATATATAAATAAAAATGAGGCTCATAATTTAGTGAACTAATTTAGATTTATATTCCATGATGATCAACATCTAATATGTCTTGTCACACTACGATAACTTAAATTAAAGTTGGCTAAATAAACTGTACAATATTATTATGCTTTTTTGGCAACCAATTCTTTAGATATATTATTCATCAATTATATTGGTACATTTGCATGATAATTAAATATCTTATGATGGGGATAAAGATTGTATGCTCAACATTGTCGCTAGTGTCTCTATTATTAGTCATGGCTTAAGACAAAAACACATTTAGGATACGTTTGGATTGATAAGGATCGATGCAGATTTGGATAGTGTTTTCATTTAGATATATATACAAGTCTATAAATTTAAAATTGACTTAAATTCAAATTCAAATTTGTTAGGTTGTCCAAGTGTGTGAGGACATAGGACGATGTGGGAAGTCCCGCGTCGGATAGGTTAAGCTTAATAACTAATATATAATAAAGAAGAAGGATCCATAAACTTGAACTTTGAGAATTTTGAGTGAAGATGTGGCGTCCTTTTGCTACTCTTGCCTGTCTCTCCTCTCTCCCAATTGTTGGGCAGTCGTTTCTCATTCCCAACAAGTGGTGTTAGAGCCAGGTTTTGCTCTGAACTTGTAAGCCCATTATTCCTCACACGTTTGGAGCCTAAAATGGGACTAACCCTAATTCAGCAAAGACTTGTGTATGCTATAACGTTTGAAGCTTGAAAACTGGGTTAGCCTTAAAAAAACTTAATAACTAATTAAAGCAGCGAAAGGACGCCACATCTTTACTCAAAACTTTTTTATTATATACTAGTTATTAAGCTTAACTTTATCTGATTTTAAGACTTCCCATTTCATTTTAATTTCACTCACACTTGGATAACCTAAGAAAATCCATGTTTTATAATATAATAATAACTCTTTTGTAATTTTAAATTTTCTCGATACTTTAGTTATTTGAAATTCTTATCACTTCAACCCTTTCATTTTGATCATCATGTTTTAGCTATGGCTGTCTTTGTAACTCTTATGTCTTCTCTTATTTATCATTTTCGTCTCTCATCGATCGAAAAATAGAGATGAGCTCGTCATTTTTAATTTTCAATTTTTGCTTTAAAATCCAACTCATTTCTCTCATTCTTTTTAAAAAAATTTACACTAAAGAAAAGATTTTGAATATTAGATTTGAATGCAAGATTTCAAATTTGAAATTTAAATTCAAATCGTTAATCCAAATACTACCTTAAAGTTTTTCTAGCTTTTCATTTTTGACATATAGTACACCAACTTTCTTTGCATACACTTTTTATGAATGCTATCTTTTCTTATATAATTGTGCATCCATCTCACCATCATCAACCAATTCTTTGCATATAGGTCTTACACAATTATGTGCATGTAAATAATCACTTTTTTTTCTATCAAAGAAAGTTTAAGTGAGTTGGGTCGTCTGACTCATTAGGGTTAAGAATCAGGATATGTCTTTAGACTTAAAAAGTATTTACAAAAGTACTTATTGATTACTCACCAATATGATCTTCACATTGATAGCAGTGAGATTTAATCCTATGATCTTGTGGGTTATAAATCAAATTCTTACTAATTAAACCAGCATTTATTCATGGTTTTGTTAAACAAATAATATCCAAACATATTTAATATATGTCAAACTCAATTATGAATCCAAAATTATATTTTTTTAAAAAAACATGGCCAAACACTCATGTTTGGATATATTTTTCCAAAGTCATGATTTTACCTGATTTTCAATTATGCTTAAAACCAATCTTATTAATTAATTTTATAAATTAATTACACTATATAACATAATCAATTATATTCAAAATCAATCATATTAATTAATTTTTTATTAATTAATTTTATCCAACGGATATTCAAACATTATATACAATTACTATGACTTTTATATTTTTTTTTTCTACAAAACCAATTAACTAAGAGAACTCGAACTTCTTATATAATTAAAATTTTTCAACATTCTTTAAAATAATTATTATTCTTCTTGGGTCCTCCAATGTAATTTTCTCGCCGAGGAAAAGGCATGCGTGTTGGTATGCGAACCAGGCATAATATATATATATATATATATTAAAAAACTTCTTCCATAAAATAGATATTAAATGATTTAATGGAAATAAAAAATAATCAATTTTTTATTACTCCCTCTATTAAAAATTATAAGTTATTTTTAGTTCTTAAATAAGTAATTTGTGAGTTTTTTTAAAATTTTTTTAATAAATAAACCACCCCTACCTTTCATCTTTAAGTGAGACATGCACCTTATAAAATAAGGGTAGACAATTAATTAACTTATTAGGAAATATAATTGGTTAAAATATCTTATATTTTTTGACAAAGGTGATAATCGTTTTAAATTTCCTATTGCTACGTTTGTAATAAAAATACTTGATACCTAAAATGGCTAATGCTATAGTCTTTTATTTCTAGTTTTTTGGGCTAGAAACAATAGCGAGCTGAAGCAAGAGTGATTGAAGTTTCCTATAAGTAATATAATCGTATTTTAAAATAAATTATACTTGGATTTTATCAAATACTTCCTTCAATCCAAAATATAAGTAGTTTTGAAAACAATTTGCATACAAATAAAATTCTTATTGTTATAAAAGTATATATTATTTTACCTTTTTATTCTTTATCTCAATTACCAATGCACTTTATGATGAGTGAGAGATATATTTATATAAATATCTAAGTTAATAAATACAAGAGGTAAAATAATTTTTTTAATGTACTAGGTTACTTATATTTTAAACTAAGATTAACTAAGAAGAAATGCATATATTTTGGATTGAAAGGAGTGAAGAAAATAATTCTTTGAAAGGAGTGAAGAAAATAATTCTTAGTTATTGTTCTTTTTAAATCCGCAACCAACAATAATTAGGTGAACATTAACGAGTAATAGAGTGGAAAGTCCATATCTTTGCCAAATTTTTAAGAGAGAATTACATATAAATCACACTCATTACAATTACTTACTCTTAGGTTTGTGTTGTGATTCTCCTAAATTCAGTTGTTCATGGATTTAATAGTATCAATTATGTCGAATGCGAGCTTAGAATAATTCTCTCAATTGTTAACGCATTTGGTTTTTTTTGTCATATTCATTATTTATTGAGGAATATATAAGAATTTTGGTTGGGAAATGTTTAAACTGTTTTAAAGGAAATAACATTTGTTCTCTAGCTCTTTTAATTTGGGATACGATGCATTTGACTTAAGAAATGTGCAAGCCGATCAAAATAGAAAGCAGACTCAACATGTCCAGCCCTAATGATAATCATAAGTTCTCCATACTCAACTCACTTAAATTTTATTTTAGCAAGAAAGCATACCCTGCAATATTACCTAAAAAATTACTATAATATAGAACTAAGCATGAATTATAATATAATTGCTTGAAACTACTAAAGGAAAATAATCAAAGTAAGCTGATTTGCAAAGTCAAGGAGAGGAGCCTCTTCAAAACTTCTAAGATCAAAAACATAAATAAAGAGTTGAAGCTCAACTACTCAATATATGGTACATGGAGAAAAATCATACATTAACTGTGCTCAAAGAAAAATGTGTCTTTATTCTTAAGAGCTTAATTTTAAATGTTCAAAAGCATATCTAGAGATGCCTTTTCAATATTGGGATTATTCTCTTTCGAGGCTGTGAACTGGGGTACTTAGTTTTAGGTAGCTGCATAAAAACAATGTAAAATCTACATAATTGTATATGTTAAGCTGTTCAAATGTGAGTAGATATAAGACGATGTGGGAAGTTCCACATAGGATAAAGTCAAGCTTAATAACTAATATATAATAAAGAGGAAGGGCCTATAAACTTGAGTTTTGAGTTAAGATGTGGTGTCTTTCAGCTGTTCTTGCCTATCTCTCTTCTCCCTTAATTCTTGAGTGGTCACTTCCCATTCCTAACAAGTGATATGAGAGCCTGATTTTGCCTAAAATAATAGGAAAAGTTTCACATTGAATAAAATTGAGTTTAGTAACTAATATATAATAAAAGCATAAGAAGAGTAGGCACAATAGACCTCTCTTAATTAAATTGTCATATACACAAGAGCTAGAAGTTCAACCCCTAATCAAAGTAATTAATTGTTTGATGTTAACTTAAACCTTGATCTATGGCTTTAGTTTGGTATTTATTTTTCAACTGACTAATCATACTTGCATTGCTAGCTAACTGGAGAGAGAGCTATCTGCCATGAGAAATCAATTACATGTGCACTATTATATCGATGAGCTAGTTGCCATGTCCTATCATTTAGTGCACGCACGTGAGAGAGAGAGGTATCTCCATTTTTGTTTTTAATAGTTATTTTGTAATATAGTTTTTGGAATTATTTTTCAAAACAAAACAAGACAAAATGAAAGTTTGTTTGATTGTCTTAATTATAGTTTCATAACTAAAAAAATTGACTGATAGTGATAATTATTAATAGTTAATGATAGTGGTTTATGATAGTGATTAGTCAAGGTGACTTAGTTATTAATAATAAAGTTTAATTTCCTTTGAAATTTAGGAAAGTGTAATGTGTTTTGAAAACAAGAAAAATAAAACAAAAATAGCTTTAAAATGTTCTCATTTTTTGTTTTAAAAATAAAAAACAAGAATAGGTTTAAAAACAATTAAATTCAAGATACTCCGTCCAATCCAAAAATATAAGCATTTTTCCTGAGCTAATATTGGTTTAGAATATAAACAACCTTGTGCATGTGAAAAATTTCTTCCCCATTTTACCTTTTGTATTTATTAGCCTAGATCCTTAAGTAAATTTATCCCTTGCTTATCATAAAATGCATTAATAATTGAGACCAAGAGTAAAAAAGAAAAATACTATATATTTCTATGAGAACAAATCCTCTGGTTCTATTTATAAATCAATTTCTAAAAGTAACTTTTAGTCCAAAATATAGGACATTTTGTAATAATTAAATCACTTTTTCTTCTTGATTAGTATGAAGATATTTAATGTAGTTGTATTATTATTTAAAGTTAAGGGTAAAAATAAAAGTACATATCACTTTTTATGATATCAAGAAAAAAAATTAAGTTTTTTCAATATGCATGAAATGGTTGAAAGTATCATATAATAAGAATCTGAGGAGTAATTATTAAGCTCCTCCCTTTTTTGTTTTCAAATTGTGTTTTGCAATATAGTTTTTAGAATTGTTTTTCAAAATAAAACAAAATGAAAAGGGAGAATATCAATTAGGGCTCTTCCAAGGAGATTAATCATGTGCAAGGCCTAAAAAATTTTGAAACTCTTTTGGAGACCTAAGGGTCTCAAATTCAATTATATTTTTTAGTCTAGTTACTAAATTATCTTTGGTTTATATAAAAAAAAATCCCACTGTCGACTATCGAGCTGGATGACAAACCCCCATTGCCAACTACCAAAGCTCTAATGCTGGCAAGTGGTTAATGGTTGGTTAATTCAAAAAGTGCCTATGAGGGGTTTGAACTCTTAATCCCTTGATTTTTCAAAATGTTGAAGACATTGAATCAAGTGATGCACACCTATAATAGATCCATATATGCATAAAATAATAAATTTGCTAGCCTCATAATAATTTGGCTGAAGCAACTTATACTTTTAATACATCTAGATATCCATAAATTCAACAAAGAAAATAATTAATTTGAAAAATGTAATTATACATGAGGTTCACATCCTTAAAATTAGGAAGCAAATTAAAGAGGACCATCATTGATATATATCGATAGACAGATAGATACTATAGTCAAGTCGTTTTATTCAAACAAGATAGAGAAAGTTTTAGCCCCTACACATCAATATGATATCAACCCATAACAAAAACCCAAAACTAGAAATAGAGACCAAATTAAATAGACAAAAACAGACACACAGATTTATTCATGCATATTTAAATTAACATGATTTGATCAAAAGGGATTGCCCAAAGGTTGGAAACCATGACGAATGCTTGCATGCCATATTTGATTGATATTGAAAATGGTAGAGCCACACTCATGAACATTCCATTCTTCTAAGACATGTACTATTCTTGTTATTTGCCAAGCACTCATTGCTCTCCTCGGTAACCAATTTTGTCATCTCAAAGTGAAAAAATGGGAAAAAAAATCATATCAAATGAAGGCTTCTAAGAGTAAAATACATTAGCCTCCCTTAGATTTTGCTAATATTTCAGAGACATTTTATCTACTTTTAAAATGTACATTTTATTGTGATTTGGATTTAGTGAATAGAATAAATCCACTCACTCAATAAGTGTTTCACATAATATGATAATGTCTCTTTGATTTAATCAAGTAGTTGTAAAATATTTTACTATATAATACTAAAAAAGCACTAGATCTCAAATTTTAGAAAGGACAACATATGAAATGAGTGTTTTGATCTTGAAGATTGTTTTGAATTTTTGGAGAATAATGACCATTTTGTGTGGCACGATAACAACCATTTGATTTAATCAAATGGTTGTAAGAGATTTTATTATATAATATTCAAAAAGTACGTACTAAATTTCAAATTTTTAAAGAAGACAACATTTGAAAGGAGTGCTTTGATTAAAAGGATTGTTTTAAATTTTTGAAGAAAAATATAATTAGATAATTTTAAAATATAGATTAAATCCCATGGCTATAATTAAGAAACTCATTGAGTGAGTGTGGCTTAAAAATCAAAATCCATTTTTTTTTCTAATTTTTAACACTGTTCAAATGATTCTAAATTTTTTTATTAATTGAAATTTATGTTAAAAATTAAAATTATTAACCTTCCCCCACAATCTTTTTTTTCATTACTTACTCTCTTTAGAAAAAATACAAGATTCTTAATACTTAATTATAGTAATATTTAACTAAATGTTTTATAAAACATTAAATAAAAATAATAAGATTTATAACAAAATAAAAAATATACCAAATTGAAAATAAGAACCTTGAAAAAAATGTGAATACTCATAATAACATAGGATATTTTAGCAAAAAAGTAAAATTTAGTTAATTAGCGATCAACTTAGTAGAGTTTGATTGTAGAAAAATGAAATCTTAAAAATAAAAAGGAAGTTTATATAATGTAAATTGTAATTTTAGGAGAGCTTTGTGTAAGTTTCCTAATTAAAATGGAGACCGTTTAATTGTTTTTTAACACGTACGTAGCTAACCATTAATAATTACAAAAGACCATTGGAATTATATCCTAATTAAAAATATCAAACTATAGTGGTAACGATATATTCTAATCTCAAAAGCATGTGTATTGGTGAATAAGGGAGGAGCCATCATGCAGGAGTGTAATGGTAGAAGCAATCCTTTCTCATTTTCTTTAGAGGAAATTGAGAATATGGTATAAATAATGTTCCTCTTGGTGCTTTCATTTGTTCATCTTCATCCCATCCATCTCCCACCAACCATATCCACAAAAGGCAAAAGTGTATCTTTAACATTTTAATTTTATATTAGGTTTCAATTTGATCCATTGATTTTGCTATAAAGAAAAAAAGACCTATGGCTACAAAGCCATGCTAAATCAAAGTTCAAATCAACATATAAATTTCTGTTAAGTTTAAAACTTTCTCAACTTAAGAAATGGACATAGACATAGGATATGTTGTTGAAAACATTTGAAGAATCATGAAAACTAGTTTTTTTTCATATAAATAATTGTATACATATGTCGTCCTATTGAAGGCAATTCAATTTAAGCCACAATTGGCCATGAAATGTAAGTACTTTTTTTTAATAGAGATTCAAACTTTAATTCATCATGATATGAAGAGCGATCCTTTTTCACTATACTCAACAATCGTCAGTTCAAAACAATGTATTTATAGGCTCATTTAACATAAGTGAATACAATCTGTTATGTTATGAGTCACAAATTAAGAAGCCTCACAAGTGAAATGTGATTTATAAGTATGAGGGGTTCTCCTTTATAATATGTTAGTCTTTTGATATGAGCCTTTTTAGACTTGTGCTCATGACATTTGATAGGGTTTATAATGAGTTTCATATTGGGGAGCTTCATAAGTAATGTGAAGTTTATAAATTTGATAGGCTCTTTCATCAAATAGACTATTTTTTTGAGATGAGCTTTTATTTTGAGCTTGTATTAATGACATGTTGACCTATAAGAATATAGGTGTAAAACAATTATTCATTTTCAACAAATAATTTTTACCTTGGCATCATAGTTAGTCGTGAGAGTAAGACTTGCTTTGGACTCTAGTACTCTTGAATGAAGCTTCATCAACTTATCATAGTATAACTACCAGCTTGTATAATATCATACAAGTTTAAAAAAAGTAAACAAAAACAAAAAATTTTGAAAATTAAGAGAATTGTTAATTTTTACACTATTTTACATACTTCTCTCTTTATTTATAGAAATCTTCCTAAACATTAACAGGTTAAACTATTTAATTAGGGACAAATTTGAAAAATTATTGCAATTTGGAAAATATTTAAGAAGTTAAACTACTTTTAATTAACAAATTTTTTTAAACATTACTAAGGCAGTTAGTTGTAAATTATATTTAAAATAGGAAATAGTAATATTTCATCTCCCTAAAGTTTTCATTATAATATATCATAGATTTAAAATTTGAGTCACAATCCAAAATTTGGTATTATATATAGTTTGATGATGTTTAAACTTTGAAAATATTTAAAAGCCTAATATTAAATTGTCCAAATGTGAGTGGATTTAAATAAATATGGGAAGTCCCACATCACTTCCCACAGTGGATAAAGTTAAGTTTGATAACTAATATATAATAAAGAGGAAGGACCCACTTGAGCATTGAGATTTTGAGTTAAAATGTAATGTATTTTTGCTAATCTTGCCTATTTCTCCTCCCTCCCTTCTTGAGTGGTTGCTCCTCATTCCTGATAAGTGGTATCAAAACTTGGTTTCACTCGAGACTTGAAAGCCCATTATAGTGCACATGTTTGAAGCCCAAAATGGGGACTAGCTCAATAGGACTTGTGTGCACCACATCATTTGAAACCCAAAAAGCAAGGCTAGCCCTAGCAAGTGGGGACTTGGTGTTTGGGGTGTCTTTGATATTGGGTGCTTGAGAACTCACACTTAAGGGGCAGATTGCTGGGTTGTCCAAGTGTGAGTGGATATAAGATGACGTGGGACTTAAAATTGAGCATAATCACTTATATAATAAAGAAAAATGATTCATAACTTGAGCCTTGAGGTTTTGAGTTAAGATGAGGCATCTTTCCACTACTCTTACCTATCTCTCCTATACTCCCAATCTTGGGCGATCACTCACATTCCTAGCAAATGATATTAGAACTTAGTTTTGCCTAGAACTTCTAGCAAGGGCTTGTGTGTAACTGAAAAGGGACTTGGTGTTTGGATGCTTTGATATGGAAAGCTTGTGGACTTACATTTAAGGAAGAGATTGTTAGGATCTTTAAGTGTGAGTGGGTTTAAATAAATACAAGAAGTCCCATATTGGATAAAATTAGGCTTTTTAACTAATAAATAATAAAAAGTGGGGACTCATAAACTTAAATCTTGAGATTTTGAGTTAAGATGTGATGTCTTTTTATTAATCTTGCCCATCTCTCCTCTTCTTCTGTTTCTGAGCAATTGCTCTCCATTCCTAACACCTACGCATTTATGTATCAAATATTTAATGATCCATATAGTCTTGATAATATGACTTATATTTTAATACATCATAAGAACTCTCATAAGTGGCAGAATCAAGATAAAAATGGGAGGGTGCATATTTAAATAAAATTTTTTACATACCATTGGTAATTTTTAAATATTTAAAGAAAAATTTTATTAAATACTTAAATTATATGAAAAAATATCATAAGAATAATTTGAAATTATTTAATATTTTAATAAATAAAAAACATAGTCGAGTGAAATATTTTTTATACATATGATATAAACTCTATAAACTATATGCTGGACCTGCTAAAACTAGCATTAACCAATATTATTTACAAAGTAAATAGTAAAAATATATTTATTTAAATACCCATTCAATTTAATAGGAAAATACTTAGATACTTAACCTTATATACTTAATATAATTTTATCCAATCAAATCAAAACAAGTAAATTTTCATGTATTAATATAATACTAATAATAAAAGTTTATTATAAAATAAATAATCTATAAATGATAGACATGTTTTGATTTAATTAAAAACAAGTCTCTTAAGTATATAAGACTAAGTATAGTTTATTCAAAAAAAATTTTTAAAACAATCTACTAAAAAAATCTGACATGTACAATATAAATATTAAGTTTCACTCCTTTTAATATTCATCAAGCGATGACAAAAATATTTTTATATTTTTTTGGTGAAAAGGGAAATTATAAAATTATTTTTTATAAACTAATATAGTATAATCATATAATTTATTTCTATTTATAATGAGATTGCTCACAAAATTCTTCACGCTCTTCGTCCCTCTTGCCTATCTACATACCCTACCTCGTTGCATTGGATCCATATCTCTTTAAGCCCACTAGTTCTGGCCCAAGAGTGGCTGACTCAAGAACCCATTTCATTTCTTTATTAGGCCCATTCCTGACAAGGTACGGCCCCTTTACATTGAAAACGAGGTAGTGCGTGTGCGTGCGTGCGTGCATTGTGTATTAAAATCATATCTATTGGTTTTTAATTGTATATGTGTGTATATCTATCATAAAAACTATTATTGTATACTTTTTTTCTTTTTCCAAGGTATGTAACAACATCTGCTACAACAAGGTTATCTTTAATTTATTATAAAAATGTAGTTTTACAACAAACGTGGGTCCGTCCTGTATATGTGTGTATAAATCAGCAAATTATACTTTTACTCTTCTAATTTTACATAGAGTATTATTTTGGTTTTTTAATTTAAAAAATATTTTTCAGTTCTTTAACTCTAACATCATTAATTCTGAATAATTATTTTTTTTTGCCAGTCACTGTTATTTTTTTTAAAAATAAAACTTAATATGTCAACATTTAAAAATCTTTTATCAATATTTAAAAGTATAATGTATATATTTTTTGCGATGAAATTTACAGCGTTAAGATTAAAAGATTAAAAAAAATCTTATAAATTAAGGAATTAAAATGAAATCTTGTATAAAGTTAGAGAAAAAAATATACACTTTAGCATATAGATACACACACATTGTGTGTCTATAAAACTTACCTGAGCATTTCCTTTGCTTCGAGCATTGGATATAGCAAGAGAAACCTTATTAAAGTTGCCTCGCAGAAGCACTTGTGCTTTTGGGAATGCTGTTCACAACAATTGCTGCAGCTAAACTACTTCCATCCACAACTTTCATCTTCAACTCTGGAAACTTGTGGATATAAAGTTGCCCATATTCATTCAGCTCTTCTTCCTGCCAATTTGTGTTGTATTTTTTTTTTGGCCAAACAATTCGTGTTATATATATATATATATATATATATATATAAAATTACCTGTGCCTTTAGAAAATTATTTTGAAGTCCCATGTGCTTTTACTGACGTTATCACTTATTGATGAATAGTCGTTATATTTATTGTTGTTTAGTTGTTACCTGAACATTTCTACTAACAATTATCTAACAGCAATTGATAATTTCAGTAAGACATGAGACTTCAGGATAATTTTATAATTTTTCATGGGAGTTTTTACTATTTAAATAGTCGTTCTATTATGTTTTGCTGTAAAAACTCATGAAGGGTTGTGTTGTTTGTTTTAATTTCTAATTACTTGATTAAAAAGCCCCAGACTCAATACTTTAGCTCCAGATAATTCAGCCTCTAATATTGCCTCTTCAATTAATTTGTTGAGTGATCTGACCTGTCCCTTCAAATACTGCACAATACACAAGAAAGTTACAATTTTGTCTTGTTAAGATCCTAATCATCCTTTTCATGAAATTAAGGTAAAATTCTCTCATTCTTTTAGACTCTACATGGAGTTTCTTGAAGAACAAGAGAATTTAAAGCCCCTGATCAGAGCTAAATTTATAGTTCTTTCAAAATGGAAATACATTTTGAATTTTGAGCCATTCCCAAATAGAGCTATAATGAAGCAAACCGCAACATGGAAAATTCTTACATGTTTTGTGAATCGAGGTACGACCTATGACTGTAAATTGAGTTTTTTGAAAGTGTTCCATTATGAAACAAATGCACGACCAAAGATCCAAGCCATTGCTATAAAACCAAAAGTGAATGGCCAGATTAAACAAAGATACCATTTTGATGTTTGAGGTTTGGAGGCCAATAAGGAAGCGAACCCTAATGGAAGATGATAGATAGAGTCTAGGGTTGTGAGGTGAGTCAAGTGAACATCTGGTGAGTCCTTTGGTGTCTTCAAAGACTTTTCAAAAGTTTCATCTGTGGACTCATCCATAGTGCCATAAATGTAGTCATAGATTGGCATGAATAGAGAATAATTTGTCTTGAATTTGGTGTGTGATACAATGAGTGAAACTTGTGGTTCATAGATCAAGCTTGAGTTTGTTATTCATGATTGACTACTCAATTATTTATTCACAGTAATAATTGTGTAGTCATATATACTTCCTTTAGTCTAAAATATAAGTAACTTTTAACTATAATCTGATGCCAATAAAATTCAATTATGTATTTATTCTCATGAAAATATCGCATAGTTTTTCCTTTTTACTCTTAACCCCAACTATCAATGATGAATCAAATTAAAAAGAGATTAAGAATGAGGATGGGAAACATTAAACCCAGGTTAATAAATATAAAGGATAAAATGAGAAAAATAATTTTTATAAATACTCCATCCATCTCAAATTATAAAATTATTTTAATTTTAGATAAAATCACACATACTAATAAAGTTCATTAAATTCACTTCATAACTTTATTTTTTTCAAAACAAAAATATGAACTTCTAAAGATGCCTTCATTTAATACTCCATTTATGAAAAAGTATTAAAGATAGAGAATATAATGGAAAAGTTAAGGTAATATTAAAAAAGTATTATTAGTAAAACCTTATTTTTTTTTATCAAAGTCTCTTATATTTTAAACACCGAATCTTCACCAAAAGTGTGTGATAATTTGGGATGGAGGAGTACTATAAATTTCTTATATTTGGATTCAAATTTGCTGGGAAAAAACAGTTGACATATGGGAGGAGTATACCAACACTACCACAGAATATATCTTTAGGAGCGGGTATTTAGGAGCGCTTCTTTAAAAAGCGTTCTAAAATGTAAATGCGGAATTTATCGGAGCGCTTTTCTAAAAAAGCACTCCTGTATGTCAGGGCTTTTCAATAAGATAATGCTCCTAATTAATATAAATAGAATATTATAAAAAATTTAAAAAGACCTTCGGGAACGCTCGTAGTTAAGCGCTCCGGAAGACTACCTTCCAGAGCGCTCTTTGAAGAGCGCTCCGGAAGATCAACTCTTTCGGAGCGCTCTTGGAATGAGCGCTCCGAAAGAGCTCATCTTTCGGAGCACTCTTTTAATGAGCGCTCCGAAAGAGTTGTTCTTCCGGAGCGCTCGTCAAAGAGCGCTCCGAAAGAGAGATCTGCCGGAGCGCTCTTTGAAGAGCGCTCCGGAAGACCACCTCTTCCGGAGCGCTCATTAATGAGCGCTCCGGAAGAGGTGGTAATGAGCGCTCCGGAAGAGGTGGTCTTTTATATTTCTGCCTCCCGTCAGTTTTCTTTTCCCCATTCATGAGTTTCTTTCAAACCTCTCTCTCATTTGCTAAGGTTGTGCGTTCCCAACGAGTTCCAGATCATCGCTGTATCAGTCTATCTTTCGTCGCTGTTCACTGTTCCAGATCGTCATCCGCCGCTGTTCGCTGTTCCAGATCGTCGTTCACCACTGTTCACTGTTCCAAATCATCGTCTGCTGCTGTTCGTTGTTCCAGATTAGTGTTCATCACTGTTTGTTCATTTCTGTGTCATGTTGCGCCATCTGTCTCTGTTTTTGCTCTGCCGTCACCGTCACCGCCATCTCCTGCATCACTATTCTAGATCTACATTACTGTTCCAGATTTGTGCAGCTGCTATACACCAGAGGAAGCAACACTGTTAAGACCTCCGTTGTAGCCGTGTGTCATTGCTGTACAGCCGAGGAAGCAACGCTGCAAAGACCTCCGCTACTGCCGTGAAGACTTCTGTTTTCTGCCGTGAAGACTACACTGTGAAGGTATTTTTTTAATAATTAATTTATAATGTAATATATTGATATATTATATATATTTGAGAATAAATTTCATATATATATTTTTGATAATCAATATTATAGATAATATATGAATTGGAGTTATTTATATTAGAATTATGGAGTATTTGTAGTTGATAATTAGATTAAAGTTGAGGAAACTACTTGAACATTTTTATTTTATTTATGAAATATACTTTTAAGGGAGATTATTGTTATTAATTAAATTACAATTGATTGACAGAATTTAGATGCATTATGCTACTAAATTTTTATTTGGATGAATTAATTTTTTGAGTTTAAATGTATTGTGTTGTGGAATTTGATTATTTGATCATTTGGGAGGTTCTTCTTTTAAGGAAGATGTTGTTGAATTTTTTTTATAGAAATCTAAGTCCTTTGTTTATTGAATTTTGATAATCATATTAGTGATATGGATCATAAGTGGATGTTGGCTAATCAACTATCTAGAGAATATTGGGATGGTGTGGATGAATTCATTGAATTTGCATTTTGCTGTGATCAAGACCCCCTTGGAGTCATATGTCCTTGTTTGAAATGTTGCTATGGAAAAAGAGTAAAGCCAATAGAATTGAAAGATCATTTAATCTGTAATGGGATTGATCCAACTTATACTTGTTGGACCATGCATGGGGAGACAAGGAATGATGCAAATGATTGGAGGGATAGTGCGAGCTACTCAACATTTGATTGTGATAGTGGGACATATGATGTTGACCGTCTTGATGAAATGATTCATATATATAACTTCATCGCTGAAGTATTTTAAATTAAGTTAGAATTTATTTCCACCATATTTTGATAATGACATCTTTTATTGTTTTATAGGTACCTACACAATTACAAGGTTGGGAGTGTGGATACTATGTTATGAAGTTTATGAGAGAAGTAATCACACAACAAGAGTTAATCATTCCTGAAAATGTAAGTCAAAAACTTTAAAATTAAGTTGATATAATGTTAATTACTTATATATTGCTTTCATATCTTGTGTAGTATTTTGTTGGAGTAAGATGTTCGTATTTTACTATGGAGCAAATAGAAGATTTAGTTGAAGAGTTGTCAGAATATATTATTGGCTGTTTGTGATAGGAAGTTAGATTTCAATGTTAGAAAAATAACAATAGTTTCATTTGTTAGGCTTGTTAGAAATTAAACTAGGTTAGTTAGGAAATTGAAATTTTTGTATCAGTTTCAAATTCTTTTTTTGTATATAAATTTTTATGTTAATATTATTTTTAAATTAGTTTTTGATATTATGATTTGTCATTATTAAAGAGACGTAAAAGGAGAAATTTCAAAAAATCTAATTTAAAAAAAATTAAAGTAATATACGGGAGCGCTCATTTGAAAAGCGCTCCTGTAAAGTAACATACAGGAGCGCTCTTCCAGAGAGCGCTCCCGTATGTAGCTCCCTTACAGGAGCGCTTTTCGAAAAGCGCTCCCGTATAGCGTATATACAGGAGCGCTTTTTTAAGCGCTCCTATACATTTCGGAGCGCTTGATACGAGAGCGCTTCAAAAGCGCTCCCTAAAGTAAAAAAAAAGCGCTCCTGTAAACTTATTTTGTAGTAGTGCAACTTTCCTCAGTTACGTTTCACTAAATTACATGTGCTTTCTTTTTCATTTTCAAAATTGATATGCACTTTTGTTGAATTTTGTTAAACTTGTGTTGCTATATGGATATAGGCATAAGTCTAGAACATCCATTTGAAAGTTGTGTTTATCTTGACACTTTTTTGAAGTTGATCTAGCTCAAATTGCCCCATAAACTCTTTCAAGGATTTTCCTTAAAATCACTTGAAAGAGTCTCACAAGTGCTCGATTTGAATTAGTCCAAGTCTCATTAAATTTCTTTAGCTTGAGTCAAGCAAGCCCAGGATATCAAAAGCAACATGAAAAGAAAAAAAAAATTGTCCATGCTTTTGATAGGAATTTTACTTTAAACACATACTATTATCTCAAATGGGGTTTAAAATTATGTTTAACTTTTCCTCATGTAAAAATGTTGAATTGCAGTCATATTTGTTGTAATATTCCCAAAAGAACACAGTTCTTCAATTCAATCCTTCAATTTGGGGAAAATGTGGATGATGTCGAAAGCTTTATATAGTCTGATTGGGGCTTGCCTTTTAATTAAATTACATATAAAAAATAAATTAAGTTAATTTGACAAAGCAGATTTGCCTGGAACTCATATACATTGATTTATCTTCTAATTACTAGACGTGGAACTTAAACATATTCTAATAATGAAAGTATAAGTAAATGAGGAGACTTACGATGCAGTGTAGGCCAGATACTTCAAAAAGGGAAAGAGAGAGAAGAGCTTCTTTTGGAAGAACTCAAAGTTGCAGTGACCCAAGTTGTTCATGAAATCGATATAAAACAAGTAACCATAAACAGACGCAACGGAAGCAGTCTGTGTGAACAACGTTACAAATTGTGGCATTGCGAATAGAGTCAACTCTGCTAAGACCTCAGCAAATGGGTGAGCAACAGCTGTAAAATAAAAACAGTAATAATATCAATATACAAAATGATAAATACGAAAAGGGGAAAGTGATACTTATATCCAAAAAAAAATTAATTTAATCATGGTTTAGTCATCATAAGTAGTATTTATTGAAAGAAAAATTGTAAATATTGATTTATATAATTGTGAATAAAAGAGTCTCGATTGCAAATAATTGAGAGTGATTTATAAAATTTAAACATCCCATTTGCAAACGAGACATCTACATATTTGTATGTATCCAACTATTTAGATATTATCTTTCAACAATAGGTTTTTGGGATTTGACTTACCTTTGAATTAAGCTGTTGGGCTTATCTATCTTTAGTGGATCACGCCCAAATCTAAGCTTCCCTTGTGGAATGGGGGTTTATCTGAACATTCACAATGCTCAGGTCCTTATGTGTAATATTTCTCTTTATTGTTTTTTGGCAAGTATAAATAATAGGCTCTGCTGACAATACAAAAGTCATTTATTTTTAAATTATTCGAGCGGAGTCATTTTCACAAGGAGGGCGTGTGTGTGGAAGTTATATGCAAGAGGGAGGCTGTAGTGAAAACACTCATTAACTTTGAATTCATAAGGACAAAATTTCTTTTTCTCTTCCATTCCATTTTGTCTATTTGCTGTGAACTAGAAACTGAATTCAAGTGACTCTGTTTCTCTAAATAAAAATTTCTATGGTCTTTTGAAACTGCAAGTGTCATTTCCCTGATCAAAAAGAAAGAAAGAAAGTTGTGATGATGATCAATGATAATTAGACACCTGAAGCAAGGCATGTGTAAGGACATGTATAAGAGGCCTCTTGATGAGCTCATCAATATAATCAAGTACAAACGTTTAGAGCTAAGAAATGGGTCAGCCTTTCCCTTATAAGCTTAACTCATTAGAAATTGGAAGCCTAAAAGTCTTATTTCTTTTAAATATATCATTTTGTCAAAACCCAGCCCAAATTACTAAGGCTCAAGGCTTCGCCATGAAACTTGTATTTTTTTTTATTTTTTTTTTACAAAATTCAATTTAATTATGAAATATTCAACAAATTAAATTTTGAGTACAATTTTACATTTAAAGTACAAATAAAAATAAAAGGTTATCATCACCACCACCACCACCATTTATAAATAACATATTTGACTGTTTGACTAGTTTTATGATAATTCAATGCATTAGTAGTTATTGTTTGATTGTTTGAGGCTAAAATTGAGTAAAGAAATTTTAGATGATAAAAAAAGAAAGTAAGGGTTTTTTTTTTAAAAAAAAGATTTTTGGGCTAGCTTGAATTCAGCTTTTTTTTGAAGGCTTTTAGGTGTGAGCCAAAAAAACCCTCTTACTCATTTTTCTAGCAAATTCTCAAGCCCAACCCTCTACAAAAATATGAGAAAATACAAGCTAATCCAAATTCCTAGCTCTAAATTTGCCCCAACAACAAAGCAAATGAGGGGAAGAAAAGAAAATCATAAATGAATGAACAGTATCCTACCAATAATAGGTTGGGTGACAATGGAAGAATGATGGTGAGAATAGATGAAGTGATGTTGAAGAGCTCAGTGAAGTCAATAATAAGGAAACTCAACAAGACCAGCATGCTATAAAGTCGTGAGAATCACACTATCTGTTCTTTATAAGGGTAAGTGATAAGAAATCTCAAGAGGTATTATGTACATTGTGTCCATTATATGTCTGGTCAGCAAAATATTGTCATCCCTACAAACCATATGCATTCCAAATTAAGACTAAATCAGATCAAGTTTTAACTCCATTATTGTTTCAGAGAGTGGATTGAAAAAACAAAAAAAATATGAATATATATATACACTACTACAATCTTTTTACATTGATTCTAGAATTGATGTAGCGTGGTAAGTAAACTTTCTATACCAGTTGCAACTAGAACATGAATGGATAAGATTTAAATAGATGAATGGAGAGGTTTAAAATGGTCCCAATTTCTTTTACCAAACAAACAAAAAATGGTCTCAATTTCGAGTTTGCACTGCATGGAAAAAAAAAAACTATTTTGGAAGAGTTTCACCTTGCTGAAATAGTTGGTAGTATACAATGCTAGATGATTTATCAACAATACAGAGGAAAAAGGTAGTAACTAGTAGATTTTGGATCTAATAATAAGGCAATAAATGAATTAGGTTTGACATACGGTATTATAATTTAGTCATAGATTTGAATCTCATCTCCAATGGAATAATATGTTAAAAGATAAAAGAAAAATATAGTTGTTGGTCTCTATATTTTTAATATATTTTGATATTAGTCCTTATATATATATATATTTTTTTTATTGCTCTTATAGACCATTATGTTTTATTTGCCTGCAACGTTAGTCCTTATATCATCATTGATATAGTTAAATATATGCTAATGTGTACATAACTCTATTACTGTTGCTAAGTTGGTAAAATTATGATGAGTTAGATATTATATGAGTTATAAAATGTTCAATAAAATGTTCATTATCCTTTTGCCTCTTTGCCCTAGTTGGTTTCTTTTTGCTTTCTACTCATTTTTTTATATAACTCGCTCATCATAATATAACAAATTGAGAAGTAATAAAGTTTAACTGCATGTTAGCCACCGTGTTAAGTCTTTATAGTCAAATTTAAAAATAAAAAGACTAATGTCGCAAATGAATAAAACTTAAGAAGCTATGACCAACATAAAAGGAATATAAAGATTAATACCAAAATGTGCTAAAAGTTTAGGGATCAACAATTGTAATTTTTCAAAACTAAAAATCCGTAAATGAGGATGCATGGTATACCGTGGCGGAGCCACATCTATTTCATGGGGGCATATGCACCCCCCTTAATTTAGAAAAATTATTAATAAGTAGTATATATTTTGCTATTTTAATATATGTTAAATTAATTACGAATTCAAAATCATATTTTTTTAAAAATATTCAAACATGCACCTTTGGATATATTTTCACAAAATCATAGTTTTATTTTATCTTCAATTATTGTTAAACCATTCTTATTAATCAATTTTATAAGTAAATTATACCACATAACATAATTAATTATATTTAAAATAAATTATAATAATTAATGTTATATACAATTATTATGAATTTTATTGCTTCTATAATTTAATTTTTTCAATATTTTTTAAAATAATTATTATTCCTCTTGGCTCCTCCAATATAATTTTCTCTGCCGAGGAAAAGGCATACGTGTTGGCATGCAAAAAAATCATAATATATATATATATATATATATATTCCAAAATTTTTTGCATAAAAATAGATATTAAATGATTTAATGGAAATAAAAAATAATCAATTTTTTAGTACTCCCTCTATTAAAAAATTTAAGATATTTTTATTTTTTAAATGTATAATTAATATAGTTTTTTTTAAAATGCCTTTAACACATAAACCACCTAAACTTTCATCTTTAATAAAGTGAGACATCTTATTAAATAAAGACAGACATGAAAAGATGATATTAATTTAAAGATAATCAACTAACTTATTGGAGAGTATAGTTTAATTAAAAATATCTTATATTTTTTAACAGAGGTAATAATTGTTTTAAATTTCCTATTGCTATATTTGTAATAAAAATATTTAATAATTAAAATGGCTAATGTTATAGTCTTTTATGTATGTTTTTTTTTGGGCTAAAAACAATTGCAAGCTGAATCAAGAGTGATTGAAGTTTCCTATAAGTAATATAATTTTTTTATAATAAATTATACTTGAATTTTACGAGATAAAGAAAATAACTTTTAGTTATTGTTCTTCTTAAATTGGCAACCGATAACAACCAGGTGAAAGTTAATGGGTAATATAACGGAAAGTCCTTGTCTCAGCTAAATTTTTAACGCGTTTGGTTTTCTGCCATATTCATTATTTTATCGAGGAATGTATAAGTATTTTGGTACGGAAATCTTTAAGCTGTTTTAAACAAAATTCTCTAGTTCCTCAACTTGGGATACGATGCATTTGACTTAAGAAATTCAAGAGGATCATAAATTCATGATAGAAAGCATATTCGACATGTCCTAGCCCTAATGATATATAACTAAGTATGAACTATAAATGTCTCTGCAATATTACCCAAAAAATTACTATAATATAATTGCTGGAAACTGCTGAAGGAAAATGATCAAAAGTAAGCTGATTTGCAAAATTAAGGAGAGAAGCCTCTTCAAAACTCCTAATATCAAAAACACAGATAAAGAGTTGAAGTTCAAATGTTCAATATGCGATACATGGAGAAAAGATAGGTTAATTGTGCTCAAAGAAAAATGTGTTTGTGTTCTTAAGAGCTTAATTTCAAATGTTCAAAAGCATATCTAGAGATGTCTTTTTCAGTATTGGGATTGTTCTCTTTCTAGGCTGTGAGCTTGGGTACTTAGTTTTAGGTAGCTGCATAAAAACAATGCAAAATCTACATAATTGTATATGAGGGGAGCTCAAGAAACATAAAAAAAAATTTTTTTTTTTGGTAAGCATAAGGAGAGTGTAGGCACTCCATCAATAGTAGATATTATCTCTCTCAAAATACTGAGATCAAATAATAGACCTCTCTCAATTAAATTATTGCATACACAAGAGCTGGTGAACCCCTAATTAAAATAATTAATTGTTTGATGTTAACTTAAAACTTGATCTATGGCTTTAGTTTGGTATTTACTTTTCAACTTATAATCATACTCGTGTTGCTAGCTAATTGGAGAGAGGGCTAGCTCCCATGAGAAATCAATTGCATGTGCACTATTATCCTGATGATGAGCTAGTTGCCATGCCCTATCATTTAGTGAGAGAGAGAGAGAGAGAGAAAGAGAGATCTTCGTTTTGTTTTTAAAAGTGTTGGGTTATTCACCCTTAATAGATCAAAGCCCAATATATATGACCCATAAGATGGGGGCTTTATAATAATATTGGAGAGATCTAGGCCCTTGTGCATAATAATAACGAGGCTTAAATTTTAATATTTCTCATTTTTCAATTTGAGAATTGGTGGGAATAGTTTTTGGTAACTTCCACATCCTACATTACATGTGTGCCTTACTCTAGTATATGAGAGTGCTATAAATGGAAAACTCTCAATGATTCTCACTCCCTACTTTCTTCTACAAAGAGTGAATTTGCCGTGAGCATTACGATCCAAGTCTGACCTTGTGGCTTTGTTCTCATACAAGAACGAATTTATGTTGAAGGGAATTGCAGGCAACTGCCCCCACTAACATCATTAGCACCTCTTAATTATAGGGTGGGGAAATTATCACTTTCCCCCTTCAAAAATTACCACCTGCGCTCTTAAAGTATTACTCAAGCATCATTTAAGTTTTTTTTTAATTCAATCTTTACTCCTAAACATTTTCCTAGTCATTTAATCAATGAAATTAATGTTATTTGTATTGTTAACTTTTAGTTGGTAGATTGATTCATATAAGAAATTGTCTTGTTCATATTATTTATATAGATATATAAGATTAGGCTAAAATCTATAAAATCTTCTGAGTTTTAATGTAGTTATATCTAACTCTTCCCTTGTTTAAACTTTTAATATTAACCTCTTTGATTTTTTTTTCAAAGCCCCATATTATTAATAATTTTATTATCTTATTAACAAAATTTGACACATCAAATTAACGAGATATACATATTGCACCTAACATTGAAAAAATATTTAATTATTTTTAATACAACTCAAGAAAGAATCATGTCAATAAAAATTTATCCTTCCGTTAAAATAAGACAGGTATGCACCCATAATAATAGAAAAATATAGATAAAATTTTATAAAGTTATTATTAGCTTATAGAGGATGTCACATAAGGTGCTATACATCTTTTCTCAATATGAATGACAACTTTTGTTGATAAAATAGTTAGGAAATATTAGTAGGGAGTTTGTGATTAAAAAAATAAAAGGTTATGGTAGTTAATTTTTAAATTTTAAGGGTGAATTCTACTATCTCAAATTTAGGAAAATTTTATATATTTTAACCAAAAAAAAATATTTTTTCAACTTCTTTTTATTTTTAAATAATAATAATGTCAGGTTCTTTTATTATTTATATTGAAAATATTTATTTCAAGTGAGTATGATTATTTCATCAAAAAAGAGTGTTAGCAAATGATATTAATATTTACTACTTATTCTATTATTTTTAACACAAATTTTGTTTATATTAAGATAATTTTATTTTTTAAGTTAGTATAATTTTATAGTTTTTTATTTTTTCTTATGTATTTAATTTTGATTAATTTATTTTTATTATTTAAATAAATATTTATAATTATATTTAAAAAATATTAATATTTGTTTATATACGTTTTGCTCCCAACAAAAAAATTTTCTAGATCCCTCGCTGTTCCCACATACATATCTAGCCGTGCAACACAACCACTACACTACATTTATGCATTCCTTCTCCAAATTATAATAAAAAGTTATTTTGTAATATACTTTTGGAATTGTTTTTCTTAACTGTGTTAATTTAAAAACAGTTTTATAATTAAAAAATTGGCCAATAGTGTTTAATAATAAAGTGTAATATGCTTTGGAGTTTAGGAAAGTGTAACGTGTTTTGAAAATAAGAAAAATAAAAAAAAATAGCTTTAATATGTTCTCATTTTTTTAAAATAAAAAAAGAACAGATTTAGAAATAAGTAAATCCAAAATACTCTCCCAGATCCAAAATATAAGCATTTTTTTAATTAATCTTGGTTTAAATATAAGCAACCTTGTACATATGAAAATTTTCCTCCTCATTTTACCTTTCGTATTTATTAACCTAGATTATTGTGTAAATTTATCCCTTACTCATCATGAAATATATTGATAATTGAAATTAAGGATAAAAAAGAAAAAGAATATATATTTTATGAGAATGAAAACTTTATTGATACAAGAACTTTTCTTAAAAATTACTTATATTTTGAACTTAAGGTAGTAATGATTAAGTTCTCTCCCCCTTTTCTTGTATTTTAAATTGTGCTTTGTAATGCAGGTTTTAGACTTGTTTTTCAAAATAAATGAAAAGGAAGAATATCATGTAGCAAAAAAAAAAAAGGGAGAATATCAATTACGACCCTTCCAAAGTGATTAATCATTTGCAAGGTCCAATAATTTTTGAAACTCTTATACAGATCCAAGGGTCTCAAATTCAATTATATTTTTTTTGTCAATTACTACAATATCCTTAGTCTATATAAAATACAAAAATCCCCACCATCGTCGGTGGACATACCACTACCAAGCCGAAGGCCGAACCTCCATCGCTAGCTGCTGGAGCTCTGCTGCTGACAAGCAGTTAGTGGTTGGTTAATTCAATAAAGGGTCTATTGGGGTTTAAAGTCTTAACCTCTTGATTTTTCAAGAAGTATTGAATCAAGTTTCGTGCATCTACAGTAGGCCCATATATGTGTAAAAAAAATAAATTTGCAAACCTCCTAACAATCTAGCCGAAGCAACTTATAATTTTAATACATCTAGATATCTATAAAATCAGAAAAAAGAATAATTAATATGAAAAATGTAATTAAACATGACGTTCACATCCTTAAAATTAGGAAGCAAATTAAAGAGGACCAACAATGATATATATATATATATATATATATAGACATACAGATAGATACTATAACCAAGTGGCCTTATTCAAACGAGATAGAGGAAGTTGTGGCCCCTATACATATACATGATATCAACCCACAGCAAAAAACCTAAACGAGAAACAGAGATCAAATTAAATAAACAAAAACAGACACACGGATTTATTCGTGCATATTTAAACTAACATGATTTGATCAAAAGGGAATATCCAAAGGTTGGAAACCATGACGAATGCTTGCATGCCATATTTGATTGATGTTGAAAATGGTAGAGCCACACTCGTGAACATTCCATTCTTCTAAGGCATGTACTATTCCTGCTATTCGCCAAGCACTCATTGCTCTCCTTGGTAACCAATTCTGTCATCCCAAAGTGAAAAAGGGAAAAATTTCACATTAAATGAAGGCTTCCGAAGGTAAAATACATTAGACTCCCTTAAATGTTTCTAATAGTTTAGAGACCTTTTATCTGTTTTTAAATTGCATATTTTATTCATATTTGGAACTGGTGAATATAAGTTCACTTACTCAATCAGTGTTTCACTTGGTAAGATAGCAACTGTTCAATTTAAACGAGTAGTTATAAGAGATTTTATTATATAATACTCAAAAAACACTAAATTTTAAATTTTTAGAGAAGACAACATATGAAAGAAGTGCTTTGATCATGAGAATTGTTTTAATTTTTGTAGAAAAATGAAAATAGATAATTTTTGGAGAATAATGACCATTTTATGTGGCATGATAACGACTATTCGATTTAATGAAGTGGTTGTAAGAAATTTTGTTTTACAATACTAAAAAAGCACTAAATCTAAACTTTTTAAGAGGACAACATATAAAAGGAGCGTTTTGATCATGAGGATTGCTTTAATTTTTGGAGAAAAATGTAATTAGATAATTTTTGGAGAACAATGAGTATTTCATGTGGCACGATAATGACCGTTTGATTTAATCAAGTAGTTGTAAGAGATTTTGTTATATAATACTCAAAAGTACATACTAAATCTCAAATTTTTAGAGAAGACAACATATAAAACAACAGTGCTTTGATTAAAAGGAATGTTTTAAATTTTTGGAGAAAAATGTAATTAGATAATTTTCAAATATTGATTAAATCCCATGGCTATAATTAAGAAACTCGTTGAGTGAGTGTGCTTAAAAATAAAAATCTATTTTATTCTAATTTTTAACATTGTTCAAATGATTCTAAATTTTTTTTGTTAATTGAAATTTATGTTAAAAATTAAAATTATTGATCTTCTCCCCATAATCTTTTTGTTTATTGCTTACTCTCTTTAGAAAAAAATAAATTTTTTTAATAATTAATTATAGTAATATTTAACTAAATTTTTATAAAATATTAAATTAAAAAATAATAAAATTTATAATAAAATAAAAATATACCAAATTGAAAATAAAAATGTCAAGAAAATGTGATTACTCATAATTAAATAGGATATCTTTGGTAAAAAGGGTAAAATTTAGTTAATTAGAGATCGACTTATTAGAGGCTGACTGTAGAAAAATAGAACCTTAAAATAAAAAAGAAGTTTATATAGTGTAAATTGTAATTTTAGGAGAGATTTGTGTAAGTTTCCTAATTAAAGTGGAGCCCGTTTAATTTTTTTTTTAAACAAAAACGTAGCTAACTTTTAACTATTACAAAAGACCATTGGAATTATATCCTAATTAAAAATATCAAACTATAGTGGTAACTATATATTCTAACCTCACAAGCATGTGCATTGGTGAATGAGAGAGGAGCCATCATGGCAGGAGTACAGTGGTAGAAGCAATCCTTTCTCATTTTCTTTGGAGGAAATTGAGAATATGGTATGAATAATGTTCCTTTTGATGCTTTCATCTGTTCATCTTCATCCCATCCATCTCCCACCAACCATATCTACAAAAGGCAAAAGTGTATCTTTAATATTTTAATTTTATATTAGGTTTTAGTTTGATCTATTAATTTTATTACATCAAAAGACCTATGGCTACAAAGTCATGCTAAATTAAAGTTCAAATTAGCATATAAGTTTCTGTCAAGTTTAAAACTTTCTCAAATTTTAAAATGGATATAGAGATAGGATGTATGTTTGAAAACACATGAAAAAGCATGAAAACTAGGTTGTTTTTTTTTTTAATAGTTGTGCACATGCATCTTCTTATTAAAGGCAATCCTATTTGATGGAGAGTACTCTATAGCCAACCGTTTGTCCCCTTGTGAGAGACCCCATGGCGAAGGGATTAGTCACTGCTACCGACAGTGGATACTTTGGGCAACCAAAAAAAGGCAATCCTATTTAAGACTTGATCGAATATAAAATGCAAGCACTTCTTTTAATAGAAATTAAAATTTCAGTTCATCAAAATATGAAGAACTATCTCTTTTCACTAAACTCAACAATTACTAGTTCAAAATGAGGTTTTTTTTTGTTGGTGAAGTGGAAAGTGATTTTAAACATGTTTATAGGTTCATTTAATATAAGTGAATACAAGCCGTTATGCTGTGAGCCATATGTTAGGAAGCCTTTCAAATGAAATGATGTTTATAAGCATGAGAGGCTCTCCTCCTAATATGATAACTTTTTGAGGTGAGCTCTTTTTTTAAACTTGTGCTCATGAGAATTGGTATGGTTTATAATGAGTTCTACATTTTGAAGTCTCACCAACAATTTAGGGTTTATAAATTTAAAAGACTCTCCTATTGAATGAGCTTATCTTTTAATATGGGCTTTCCTTTGAGGCTTTAGCCATGACTCATTAACCTATAAGAATATAGATATGGATACGTAAAACAATCATTCATTCTCAACAATAACCATATTTACCTTGGCATCATAGTTTGTCGTGAGAGTAAGGCTTACTTTGGACGTGAGTACTCTTGAATGAAGCTTCGTCAACTTATCCTCGTATAGTATAGCCACCTGCTTGCATGATATCATACGACTTGAAAAAAAGTAAACAAAAACAAAATTTTTTGAAAATTAAGAGAATTGTTAACTTTTACATTATTTTACACACTCTTTATTTAAAGAAATCTTTCCAAAGTTTAACAGGTTGAACAATTTAATTAGGGACAGATTTAAAAAATTATTGCAATTTGGGAAATATTTAAGAAGTTAAACTACTTTTAATTAACAACTTTTTTAACTTTACTAAGGAAGTTAGTTGTGAATTATATTTAAAATAGGAAACAGTAATATTTTATCTCCCTGAAGTTTTCATTATAATATATCACAGACTCAAAATTTGAGTCACAATCCAAAATTTGGTATTATATATACTTTGAAAATATTTAAAAGCCTAAAAGTAGGTATTTAGGTATAAAATATTTAATGATCCATATATCCTTTATAATATGACTTATATTTTAATGCATCATAAGAACTCTCATCTGCGGCAGAATAGGATAGAGGGGGGCCAAATTTAAATAAAAGATTTTACATACTATTGATAAATTTTTAAATATTTAAAATAAAATTTTATTAAATACTTAAATTATATGGAAAATATGATAATAATAATTTGAAATTATTTAATATTTTAATAAATTAAAAATATAGTTAAATGAAATATTTTTTATACATATGATATAAAATATAATAAACTATATACTTGACCTGCTAAGACTAGGATTAACCAATATTATTTACAAATTAAATAGTAAACATATATTATTTAAATTCTTATTCAATTTAATAGGGTAATACTTAGATACTTAACCTTGTATACTTAATATAATTTTATCCAATCAAATTAAAACAATTAAATTTCAATGTGTTAATATAATATTAACAATAAAAATTTGTTAAAGAATAAATAATCCATAAATGATACATATGTTTTGATTTAATTGAAAACAAGTCCCTTAAGTATAAAAGGCTAAGCATAATTTATTCAAAATTTTTTTGAAACAATCTACTAAATTCCACTCTTTTTAATATTCATCATGCATTGATGATATTTTTATTTTTTTGAAAAAAAATGGAAATTATAAAAATATTTTTATAAACCAATATTGTATAATCATGTAATTTATTTCTATTTGTAAAGAGATTGCTCTCAAAATTCTTCAGACCCTTCGCCCCTCTTGCTTGGCAATCTATATAACCCACTTCCTTGTATTGAATCCATATCTCTAAGCCTACTAGATTTTGGCCCAAGAGTTGCTGACTCAAAACCCATTTCATTTCTTTATTAGCCCCATTTGTGACAGGGTACGGCCCTGACTCTCATTAAAGTAACTTACATTGATTTTAATATATATTATGCATTAAAATAATATCTATTGGTTTTTAATTTTGTGTGTGTATCTATCATAAAATCTATTATTGTAGCATTTTTTTTTTCAAGTATGCAATAACATCTGCTACAACAAGATTATCTTTAATTTATTATAAAAATGTAGTTTTACAACAAACGTGGGTCCGTCCCCAAATATGTGTGTATAAATAAGCAAACTGTACTTTTAGTTTTTTAATTTTATATAAAATTTTAATTTAATTTTTTAATTTTAAAAAATATCTTTTCAATCTTTTAACTCTAATATTATTAATTTCAAATTATTATTTTTTATGTTGATCATTGTTATTATTTTTTAAAAAAATTAAACTTGACATATTAACATTTAAAAATGTTTTGTCAATATTAAAAAAGTATAATTTATACATTTTTTTATGATGAAATTAATGGTATTCAGGTTAAAGGATTGAAAAAATCCTTTATAAATTAAGGAATTAAAATAAAATTTTGTATAAAGTTAAAAAAATATTATATACTTTAGCATAGTTGTCTATAAAACTTACCTGAACATTTCTTTTGCTTAGAGCATTGGATATATAGCAAGAGAAACCTTATTAAAGTTGCCTCGCAGAAACACTTGACTTGTGCTTTTGGGAATGCTGTTCACAACAATTGCTGCAGCTAAACTACTTCCATCCACAACTTTCATCTTCAACTCTGGAAACTTGTGGATATAAAGTTGCCCATATTCATTCAGCTCTTCTTCCTGCCAATTTGTGTTGTATTTTTTTTTTGGCCAAACAATTCGTGTTATATATATATATATATATATATATATAAATTACCTGTGCCTTTAGAAAATTATTTTGAAGTCCCATGTGCTTTTACTGACGTTATCACTTATTGCTAACACCTATTGTTAACTGAACAATTTAGTGCTGTTTAGTTGTTAGCTGAACAATTCTACTAACACCTATCTAGCAATAATTGATAATTTCAGTAAAAGAGATGGGGATTCAGAATAATTTTGTAATTTCATGTATCTATATATATATATCTATATTGTAATTAGATTGCTTGAATGGGACCTGATCGTGATTTTTCCTCTTCCTTTTTTCGATGTTTTGCATATAAAAACTCATGAAGGTTTGTGTTGTTGTTGTTGTTTTTTTTTTTAATTTCTAATTACCTGATTAAGAAGCCCAAGACTCAATACTTTAGCTCCAGATGATTCAGCCTCTAATATTGCCTCTTCAATTAATTTGTTCAGTGATGTGCTCTTTCCCTTCAAATACTGCATAATGCACAAGAAAAGTTTCAATTTTGTCTTGTTAAGATCCTAGTCATCCTTTTCATGAAAGTGTAATTGCCTCATTCTTTTAGAGACTATGGACTTTCTTGAACAAGAAAATTTAAAAACCCCTTATCAGAGCTAAATTTATAATTCTTTTAAAACAGAAATACGTTTCTAATTTCGAACCATTTCCAAAATTGAGCTATATTAATGAAGCAAACGGCAAGATAGGAAATTATTCTTACATGTTTTGTGAATCGTGGTATGACCCATGACTGCAAATTGAGTTTTTTGAAAGTGTTCCTTTCTGAAACAAATGTACGACCAAAGATCCAAGCCAATGGAATAAAACCAAAAGTGAAAGGCCACATGAAATGAAGATACCATTTTGATGTTTGAGGTTTGGAGGCCAAGGAAGCAAACCCTAATGGAAGATGATAGATGGAATCCAACGTTGTTAGATGAGTCAAGTGAACCACATTTGGTGAGTCATTTGGTCTCTTCAAAAATGTTTCATAAGTTTCATCTGTGGATTCATCCACAGTACCATAAATGTAATCATAGATTGGCATGAAAAGGCAATAGTTTGTCCTGAATCTGGTGTGATGCAGTGAGTGAAACCTGCATGTGGTTCATAAATCAAGCTTGATTTTTGTTAGTCATGATTTACTATTCAATTATTGATTCACTATATAACAATTTCCTAGCCATCAGACATACCAGCTTTCCTCAATTTTAAATTATACATATACTTTCTTTTTCATTTAATTTTCAAAATCGATATCCACTTTTCTTGAATTTTACTAACTTGTCTTGCTACATAAATGGACACAAGTCTGGAAAATCCATTGGAAAGTTGGGCTTGTCTTAACTATTTTCTTAAAATTGCCCCATACAAATACTTGAAAGGGGTAGTTGTCCTTAAAATTACTTGAAAGAATCCAACAAGTACTGGATTTGGATTAGTTTAAATTTTATTAAGTGCCCATTTAAATTTTAATTTATATTTGACAAAAGTATATTTAAGAGATTTAACTATTTGTTAAATTTGGTAAAAGCACATCTAAAATGTGATTTAGATATACTATTATTGAGGGTTACAAGCCTTAATAAGTCTCTGTAGCTCGAGTCAAACAGGCGTACAGTACTGATGCAATATGCAAAAAAAATATTTCTATACGGACTATTGTCTTAATTTGGTGTTTAAAATTATGTTTAACTTTTCCTCAAATACAAGTGTTGAATTGCATTCCGTATTTGTTGTAATATTCCCAAAAGAGTAGTCCTTCAATCCTTCAAAACGGGGAAATTGTAGTGGACGTTGAAAAGTTTGAAGTCTAATTGAGGCTTGCCTTTAACATCTAACAAATAAATTAAGGTATCGTTTAGATTAATGAATTTGAATTTAAATTTTAAATATAAAATTTTATATTTAAAATTTATGTATTTGGAATCCTTTATTTAGATAGTGCAAAAAATTTTAGAAGACAAAAAAAAAAAAGATGAGTCCAAATTTGAAACAGAAACAAAATATTTAAAGTGACAGACTTATCACTATTGTTTAATACAAGAATGAGATATATATGAAAGTATGTAGTGGAAATAATAATAGAAGCATTGATAGGTGAAAACGTGGAGGAAAAAAAAAAGAGAGGATTGAAGTGGTTGAGATGTCAAATAAATAGGATTTAAAGAGAATTTGAAATTACAAAAAATTATAATACCCAAATCTAAAGTCTTTTATGTATTTATACATATAATTTTGTTCAAATTTAAATCCTTATGCATCGAAACTTACTTACTCTAAATTAATTGGACAAATTCACCTCGGACTTATATACCTTAATTTATTTTTTAATTATCAGGTGTGGAACTTAAGTATAGTCTAATAATGAACGCACACAACTGTAAAGGAGGAGACTTACGATGGAGTGTAGGTGAGATACTTCAAAAAGGGAAAGAGAGAGAACAGCTTCTTTGGGAAGAACTCAAAGTTGCAGTGACCCAAGTTGTTCATGAAATCGATATAAAACAAGTAACCATAAACAGAAGCACCGGAAGCAGTCTTTGTGAACAACGTTACAAATAGTGGTATTGCGAATAGAGTAATATATGCTAAGACCTCAGCAAATGGATGAGCAACAGCTGTAAAACAAAAACAGTAATAATATCAATATACAAAATGACAAATACGAAAAAGGAAAAATGATACTTATATCCCAAAAAAATTAATTTAATCATGGTTTAGGTCATCATAAGTAATATTTATTGAAAGATAAATTGCAAATATTGATTTATATAACTGTAAATAAAAGAGTCTCAATTGCAAATAATTGGGAGTGCTTTATATATTTTTGTGTATCCAACTATTTAGATATCTTTCAACAACATTTTTTAGGGATTTGACTTATCTCTAAATTAATCTGTTGGCCTTATTAATCTTTAGTGGATCAAGCCCAAACCTAAGCTTCCTTTGTGGAATGGGAGCTTATCTAAATATTCATAATGCTCGGGTTCTTACGTGTAATATTTATCTTTTTTTTTGGCAAGTATAAATAATAGGCTTTGCCAACAACACAGAACCCATCTATTTTAAAATTATTGGAGGGGAGACGTTTTCACAAGGAGGGTGTGTGTGGAAGTTATATGCAAGAGGGAGGCTATAGTGAAAACACTCATTAACTTTGAATCCAGAAGGACAAAATTTCATTCTTTTTCTCTTCCAATGTATTTTGTCTATTTTTTGTAAACTAGAAACTGAATTCAAGTGACTCTGTTTGTCTATGTAAAAATTTCTATGGTCTTTTGAAACCGCAAGCGTCATTCCCCTAATCAGAAAGAAAGAAAGAAAGTTGTGATGATGATCAATGATAATTAGATACTTTGAGCAAGGCATGTGTAAGGATATATATAAGAGGCTAGCTACTTGATGAGCTCATCAATGTAATCAAATACAAATGTCTAAAGCTAGGAAATGGACAGGCTTTTACCTTATAGGCTTAGCTCATTTGGACATTTGAGCACAAAAGTGATTTTGTCAAAACCTGGCCCAAATTACTAAGCCTCAAGGCTTGGCCATAAAGCCTGTATTTTTTATTTTTTGTTTTTTCAAAATTAAATTTAATTATGAAATATTAAACAAATCAAATTTTGAGTACAATTTTACATTTAAAGTACAAATAAAAAAAAGGTTATCACTACCACCACCACCACCATTTATAAATAAAATATTTGACTATTTGACTAGTTTTATGATAATTCAATACATTAGTAGTTATTGTTTGATTGTTTGAGGCTAAAATTAAGTAAAGAATTTTTTAGATGATAAAAATAGAGTAAGGTTTTTAAAAAAAAAATTAAAAAAGGCTAGTCTGAACCCAACCTTTTTTCACAAAGCTTTTAGACGTGAACCAGAAAACCTTCTTACCCATTTTTCTAGCAAATTCTCAAGCCCAACCCTCTACAAAAATATGGGAAAACACAAGCTGGCCCAATTTCCTAACTCTAACTTCGCCCCAACAACCAAGCCAATGGGTGAAAAAAGAAAATCATAAATGAATGAAGAGTATCATACCAGTAATAGGCTGGGTGACAATGGAAGAATGATGGTGAGAATGGTAGCGAGAATAAAGGAAGTGATGGTGAAGAGCTTTGTGAAGCCAATAATAAAGAAACTCGACAGGACCAGCATGCAATAAAACCGTGAGAATCACACCTTCTGTTCTCCATAAGGGTAAGTGATGAAAAATCTCAGGAAGTATTATGTACGCTATGTACATTATATGTCCGGTCAGCAAAATATTGTCATCCCTGCAAACCATATGAATTCCAAATCAAGACTAAATTAGATCAAGTTTTAACTTCATTATTGCTTCAAAGAATGGATTTAGAAAACAAAAAATATGAATATATATACACTACTACAATCCTTTTACACTGATTCTAGAATTGATGAGGAAACAAGCAGCGTACACTGATTTTTGAACTAGTTAGTAAGTAAACTTTCTACACCAGTTGCAACTAGAACATGAATGGATAAGATTAAAATACATGAATGGACAAGGTTTAAAATGGTCCCAATTTCTTTCCAAAAAACAAAAAATGGTCCCAATTTCAAGTTTGTACTGCATGAAAAAAGCCATTTTGGAAGAGTTTCACCTTGTTGAAATAGTTGGTAATATACAATGCTAGATGATTTGTCAACAATAAAGAGGAAAAAGGTGGTAGCTAGTCGCTTACTAGCTACTTACTAACAACTTCAGCTTTTTGGATCTAATAATAAGGCAATGAATAAATTAGGTTTGACATCAGATATCAGAATTTGGTCATATATTTGAATCTAATCTCTAATGGAATAATCGGTTAAAAGATCAAAGAAAAATGTAATTGTTGGTCTCTATATTTTTAATATGTTTTAATATCATTCCCTATACATTTTTTTTTATTTCTCTTATAGTCTATTACATTTTATCTGCCCGCAACATTAGTTCTTATATCGTCATTGACAGAGTTAAATATATGCTAATGTGTACAAAACTCTGTTACTGTTGTTAAGTTGGTAAAATTATGATGAGTTAGATATTGTATGAGTTATAAAATGGTTATCAATCCTTATGCTTTTTTGCCCTAGCTAGTTTCTTCTTGCTTTCCACTTATTTCTTTTTTATAGAAGTCGTTCATCATAATATAACAAGTTAGCTATGAGAAGTAATAGAGTTTAACTGCATGTTAGCCACCATGTTAAGTCTTTATGGTCAAATTTAAAATAAAGAGATTAACGTTGCAAATAGATGAAACTTATAAAGCTATGACCAACATAAAAGGAGTATAAGGATTGATACCAAAACGTGCTAAAAGTTACGGATCAACAATTGTATTTTTTCGAAAATAAAAATCCTTAAATGAGGATGAGAAGTAATATAACAAGTTAGCATGAGAAGTAATAGAGTTTAACTGCATGTTAGCCACCATGTTAAGTCTTTATGGTCAAATTTAAAAATAAAGAGATTAACGTTGCAAATAGATGAAACTTATAAAGCTATGACCAACATAAAGGAGTATAAGGATTGATACCAAAACGTGCTAAAAGTTATGGATCAACAATTGTATTTTTCAAAAATAAAAATCCTTAAATGAGGATGCATGATATCCAGTGGTAGAGTCACATATATTTGGAGGGGGCATATGCACCCCCTCAATTTAGAAAAAAAAGTACAAATAAGTAGTATAGATTTTGCTATTTTATCCTCTCTAGCCATAAAATTTTGCACCCTTTGAAATCTAGATCCTTTTTTTTGTAAATGTTTTAACTTAAGCTCAGTTTTGAATCCACTAAATCCCAAACTCTAATTTGATTTTTAGAAAAGAATATACTTATTTATTTAATTTTTTAAGTTTCTGTTTAATTATTATATATTTATAGATTTTTTATGTATAAATAATATCATAAATTAGTGACTTATATGGAAGGAAATATTTTTAATAACTTTTGATAATAAGTATAGGGGACAGTTATAAAATATATGATTTTTTTTAAAAAAATTATTAAATAGTTATTTTGAATCATTATTTTTAAAATTAACTGGCATTCTCTTGCGACATGTGGTCCTCTTTGCCACTGATGATATATGTCTTACGTAGGGATGAAATTTTGATATATTTTTATGGCTCCATAATAGATCGTTTATACATTGATATGATATGTGTTGATGATATTAATTAATTCTTAATGACTACTCTTCTTGCATGTGCTTAACAAATATTAAAAAAAAAAAACAGAGAGAGAGAACAAAAGTGAAATTTCAAAACTTTAAATTAATAAACATTAGGTCTTGGAAAAAAGTAAGTTACAAATATTGATTCAAGCAAATATAAATCCAAAAAATCCAATTATTAATAAGACATTTAAATCTTAAATATAGCTCTTAGATTGTATTATAGATTTCTATTTATAATTATTTGAATCAATGTTACAATTTATTTTTTTAAGGCCTCTATCAACAATCCTGTTTTTGCCTTGAGCTGTTCGATGTCGAGAAACAGATATCCAGATCTGGCTGTGCACTATCCTCGCCATTAACATTGGAAGTATGAGATAGTAAACCAAGTCCCTCTCATACGACGTCGTGAGAGAGTAAATGGTATGGACCACCCATGGGGCTAATGTCATGTGCTTCATTAATTTCCACCATCATCAACATGAAACAAAAAACATTAACTCGAAATGATACAAAGGGAGGTATTGTTGAAACAAAAAACATAATACAAAGGGAGGTATAAGCAAGCTCTACTAAAATCCGAATAAATGATTCAACCAATCAGGAATAGTGATTCAAGGATTGATATATAGTTATGACTGTGGTTGAATCGAAGCCAACTTAGTAATGATTAACTCAAAATGATGTCTTGCTTCATGCTCGATAAATGGAAGAAAAAATATATAAAATCTAGCTAATGCACTCGTCTAAGTTGCATACATCCTTGATAAAATTTTAGAAAAATAAATTGGATATATTGATTTAGAAATAGTTATAAATTTAAAAGTTCTAATTGTAAATAATACATTTAAATTTTAAATATAACTCATAATTTACAATTAGGATTCTATTTGCAATTGTCTAAATCAATATTTACAACTTATTTTTTTATAAAATTTTGCTGAGATCTAGCTATCATAAATTATATATTTTGAGACATTATTATCATTCTCCCTCAAACAAATAAAGATAAAACAGCTAAAAGGACCATGCCAAAAGGAACAAAAAAAAAAAAAACAAGAGACTAAAAAGACTAAAGAGAATGAAAGCAATAAGTGCTTAGAAGAGCAACAAGGTAAAACCTTAAAGCTCCCAAGAGGCTTCCAAGGCCAATCTGTAAGAATGCCTGGATGAGAAGCCATATCTATAAAACTAGCTATCACAATTTCTAATGGCACAAATCATGATACTTGGCTTCCTTACACACACATATATAGTGTGCTTTATTCATCTGTAAACCATATTATTCAATGCTGCATTTAAGAACCAAGGTCCTTCTCTCTTAACTTCTAAACTTGTAAACACTTGATAAGGACTCTTATGCAAACTCGTTCTAAACTTGTAAAAATCACAATTAATAATAGCATTCTTAACTTCTAAACCTGTAATCTCAGTTAAAAAAACTGGAAATTTAGTTATAAAAACCAAAACTTGTAAATATTTAGGCTTTCATGAGTTTACAACTACATTTTTCATGATCTTCAAATATGCCTTTCTAAATTTTAGAAATGAAATACGACATGAATTTGAAAATACATTTAAATAATTCATAACTGAAGTTTTAGCATTTCCAACTAAATTTTGAATGATTAAAGAAAATTTTTATCCTTCATCTATTCACGTAAAAGTGTGTAATATCATAAACTTTTTTGGTGGTGCAATATTCCCTTTCATCATTTAAAAATAGTACAATGTTTCTCTTGCTATTGACAAATGGTAACTTTGACCTTTAGTTGACTAAAAATTATAGGCAACAACCTTAAAATAAAAAAAAAGATTCAAAAAAATTATAAATAAATACCCTATAAAAAATTAACACTGATTAAGTCCTTTAAATTATAAATAAATTCTAAAAGACAAATGTTATTTGTTATTACCGTTTATCAACTACTTTGATAGATTACTAGATGATCATCGAATAATCATCATTGGCAACAACAACAACAGTTAATTAAATAAAAAAATAAACATATTTTAATAATATCTCATAAACACTGACAATTTAATATGTAATCATTTTTACAAGTATCACTAATGATTATTCAATAATCACTCAATATTTGGTCAAAGTAGTTGGTTATAATGTTATTTTGGTCTTTTACTCAAGAAAGAAATAACATTAGTTTCTTGAAATTTATTTTTAATTTAAAGGACTTAATTGATATTAATTTTTTTAAAGGGTCTTTTAATATAATTTCTAATGTTGTTTTTTATAATTTTATAGGTGAATTAATTATGATCAAACTTAACTTTTTTAATAGAAAGGATAAGATTATACTATTTTTAAATGTTGAAGGGAGACATTACACTAGAGCAAAATTATCTTTTCACCCAACTTTTAATTTACTTTGAGTATTTATAATTAAGCTTAAAAGTTTTGAAAGGAAGATTTGCATGTAGATCCCAAATTAAAAAATAATTACCTACAAGTCCCAAGTCCTTGTAAATATTAAAATTTGAGGTGTAAATATTAAAATTTTAATTTTAATTGGAAATGAGGAAATGAATAATTTTCTGAGTCTTTTTTTTTAATCACACTTAACCTGGGCTTTCCTTGTGGGAAAAAAAAAACAAGAAGAATCATATCACCTCCCAAAAAAGTTATTCATAGATAAGGATTAATATAGACTTATTTATTATTAAAATGATAACAGAAACTTTTTTTTTAATGATTACTTGTTGTTAGTCCCTATTGATGAATAATTCTTTTAGAAAGTCCTTAAATACAATTCTCCCAATAACCAAAAAAAAAAAAAAATACACATTCACACGCATACAAATATGTCAATGCCTGACTTGAACCTCTGATTTTCTTTTGGGATGGTATTGTAGCAAGTACACGTAACCACTATAAGTGCTGACACTTCTAAATCTTGTTAAAGAAGTATAGGCAGAGATATAACAATCAATCATAAATACATTTCTTATTTAAGCAAAAAAAAAAACCTCCAAATATATATATATATATGTATATATATATATATATTTTAGTGAATGTAATAATTTTTCTAATATTATAATCAAAGATATAAAAATAACAAAAATGTTTTAGCGAATATTAAAATTTTTCTAATTTTATAAAAATAATATCAAAATTTCATATATATATATATATATATATCAAATAATAATATAATTTAATAACTCAATTTCAATTTTGATTTGGATTCCTTCAAAATATCTTTCATCATGTCAAATGGGACCTTATTGTCTGTGTTGTTCGTGAATGTGAACGTTGGTGGCTAGAATGATTGATAGTTTGTGCCCATCAGGCTCACACTTAATTCTTCCGGCGCATTTGGCATTTGTCATATTCATCATTTATTGAGAATATTTCCTTTTTTTTTTATTGAGGATATTTCTAGTTGGCTGGAAGAGAAGTACGATGCATGTTTAAACCGTACTACTATTAAAAATTTTTATATGAATTACTTTTAACATATTTTATTAAAATTAAGAAAAAATTTTAAATTTTATTAACTCTATATTAAAATTTCATAAGTTTTTACTTTTATCCATAATAAGGATAAAAAATTATTTTTAATAATTTTTTTGACATTCAAGAAATGCATAAAAGAAAAGATAAACATTGAAAATAATAAAATAACTCATAAATATAATCAAAATTAATATTTTTTCTCTATCATGTGGAATCAAGGAATGATGCAATGTATCTTCCTTAATTGGACAAACAATTGGATGGTTGAAGCTGAAAGACAATACTATGAAAAACCTAATTTTTGAGGTAATCTGTGAGTTTCATAATGAAGTTGTGGGGAAGACGTAGCCAAAACATGAAAAATAATTAAAAATCACATGAAAAACATCCTTAATTTTTTTTAAAGAAAAACCATGTTTTGTTGTGGTTTGGTGACTTGGCCACCTTTTAATTGCATATTTGGATTTGCATTTACAAAATTAATGCACTATTATTATAAAATATAGTTTTTATACCTATTTTCAATCCTTATAGGAAGGTGATCAATGACAATTTGACAAAAAAAAAATCTTTGGGTGAGTCGCTTTTCACACTTAAAAAAAAAATTGTCTAGAAAATATTTATTACACCGGTTTCAAAATAGAACCGGTGCAGTATGTTATTTTTTTTCAAGTAAAAAGTATTTTTCTTTCTACACTTGTTGATAGACAAATCAGTTTAGTGAGTTATTTATATTTAGTTTAAGAGTAAAATATTCTAATCACTTTATTATTTTGTTTTAATTATGTTGATCTTCCCTCTATTTTAAAAACATACAATTTAGTCTAATATGTTAACTTCATTAAAAATATTTTAAAAAAATTTAAAAAATTATTTTTAATTTAAATTTATATTAAAATAGTTTTTATTTATTAATTTAGCTCTCGCCCTAATAAATTCTTAAATTATATTATTATTTTTCCCGTTAAATGAATTTCATTTAGTAAAGAAAAAGAAAAGAATTAAAGAGTTTTCTTTTCTTTCTTTTATTTTTTTTTCTTTTTGCTGAATGCTTTTGGAAAATTAGGACAAAATTTTAAGTAGACATAAAAATTTGATTGAAAGTTCAATTAAATTTTTAAATAAATATATTTTTAACTAAATATGTTTGTACATGTGTTTACAAATTTTAAATTATGAATTTAAATCATTTTTATATTCTCTCAAACTTCCATTATTTTATATATACCCCAGAATAGAATTGGGTAAACATGACGACTATTTTTGCCATTATATATTAAGCAATGTTATGAATATAACTGATATATAAAAAGTTGAGAATAACGATGCAAGACAAAAGGTGTGAGAGAAAATAATGAAGGAAAATTTTTTAGTCACTTGGATACATATATTTTGAATATGACTTCTATTTATAAGTCTTCAGTCATTAAAGTCATATCCTATTGTTATAAGAAATAAAGAGGTATACAATGATACATGTAGCCTTTGAAGTTTATAGGATATATCAACTACAATAAGCTCCTTCCAAGCTATTCACTATGACATAACTCTTAAGAAGATTATAGGTTTAAGACATTAAGATTAAAACAATCCTAAGAGGTATGGATATCCACAATATAATATTTATAATACTCTTCTTTGGATGTCCATAACAAATATTGTGGCTCATTAAAATCTTATTAAGAAAAAATAAAACCTAGTGAAGAAAAAAAAAGTTAGTACATAATAATTTTAAACACTCATTTAAGTTGTTTCATTAAAAACCTTTTCAATAAAACCCAGTGAAACCTTAGGAAGGAAAAAAGAGTATTTGTTATTCAATCTCACTGGTAGAGTTGGTAATTTAAACCAAACTTCATAGTTCATCCAAAATAAGACTAAAAAATATAAACAATTGAGCCAAAATATATTAAAATATAAGAAAAATGTACTCAAATAATATGAAATTTTAATAGTTATTGGAAAGTTAGCTTCTTGCGAATTTAATTATATAAAGGAGTAGTGTCGGTGGGTAAAGAGTGAAGAAGAAACATGCAAGAAGGTAATGTGTTTTGAAAATAAAAAATATAAAACAAAAATAGCTTTAAGATCTTCTCCCTCTAGAGAAATCAAAACCAACTATTCCACCACTCCCAGAACTTTTGATTCCAACTCTCTCGCGTACACAAGCTTTGCCTTTTGTGATGATGAGCCTTTATGAGTAAGAATTTCCTCCCCTTAAGCGCAAAACAGATGACAGGACAAAGGCTCTACAAACAAGAACATAAATTGGATACAGAACTCTATAGGTTTATCAAAAAAGGATACTCTAGACCAAAATTTTTCAAAAAAGAAAAAGAAATTCTTGTAGTAAAAAGACAACTGCAGTAAATAGAAGTAGATTTAGCTCAAGACCAATTCAAGATTATCTATGAGTCTTATCCAACATATCCTACTTTGTCTAGGTAATTCCTTACCTACACCACCGTACACCCAACCTATCTAACTAAAACTGATTACTGTAAACTATTTAAGATGCTTTATCCTGTTCTACAAAAAAAACTCAAAAGAAGCCAACTTAAAAACCAAAGCCATTAGTATCTTACTTAGAAAATCTGCCTTTCCACCAAAGCCTCTCTTATACAAAACCCCAAGACTATCAAGCATCTTTCATAAAAATACCAAAAAAACCCTTGACCGTCAAAACATCTCATTCACTACTGAAGTCCAAGGCCACCATCAACAATAGATAAACTCAAAGGGATTGAAGATCCTTCAAATCTTTAAGAATTATTGCTTCTATTCAACAAGCTATTTTAGACTAAGTCTATTCCAATCAAGAGAATATAGACTTGGTTATATCTTTTAAAATTTCTACAGAATATACTTATTTGAAGAAGAACAACACTTGGTTGAATTGTCAAAAATTGTAATGGTCCAACCAGCACCTCAACCACAAGCTCAAAATGAAGCCCATACAGAGACAATTGTAGAAGACCCTCCTGATGATGAATTAGGAATTACGGGAGATATTCTGGCTGAACCAACTAATAACCTTTAGTTTTGTAGGTTTAAATTAACAAAGTTAATACTAGTATAGTTTAGGGTCAATCAAGATCATATCTCTCAAGGAGTTGATATTCTAAAATTCTAATGGTTAAAAATAAAACAATAAATAATGGTTTGTTCAAACTATCTAAAAAAAATCAATAAAAGCTATTTTATTTTTTTTTTTATTTTAATGAACTAAATTGGAATGAATATAGTGAAATGAGTGTGTAAAAATGTGAGTAAAATCAATAATATTGACTTTACTTGGATGACTTAACTATTTAGTTTAATTTCACTTTGATTAATTGCGTTAACAACACCTAGAATTCTCTAAGTTAAACACCAAGTTACTTATTATCACTAGTGGCCAATTACTAATAATAAACAACCCAATGCTATAAAAATTACCCAATTGTTTGATTCATTAATTTGGACAGCTCCTAACTTTTGTCTCAATCATAATACAATTTATGTTCAATAGATATTTTAAATATTAGTTAACAAACATAACAAATATAATTGTGTCTCACTCATATAAATTAACAAGTAGCAATTAAATTTAATAAAGCAATATAACAATTAAATATGTTCAACAAATAAACTGATCCAAAATTAATATCAAACATCTTAAGTATGTCATATTAGCCATATATTCATGAATTCAAAGACATAGCAATAATATCTCAATAAATTCAGTCACAATTCATGAATTAAAGAGGTAAAAAGAGAAGAAAATTCTCATTTAAATGGAGCTCGTAGGTGTGTCTATCTCTAAAGAAGGAAAGAGAAGCCTAGCCACGCATGAATTTAAACTTCAAAACTCTATCAAATAGCTTGAAGAACGCTTCCATGGCAACTCTGAAGAGTGAAATTTTGAACAGCAAAACTCTATCAAATCAGTTATTTTCGAAAATGACGTGCTGAAGGCGAGAGAATGAGTCAAACTTTATTAAGTCTTGTTTGGCGAGGTGACATGTGACAAAAAAATAAGTTATTGTGCAAATGTCATAAAGTGGTGTGAATATATGTGTGGGTATAGATATATATATAAGTATGATAAAATTTTTATACTAATATATTTAAGAAAAAATATAATTTTAAATCTTTATACTCTGCTTACATTTTACTATTAATTTTTATATTTTTTTTATATTTTTAGTTCTTATACTTTTATTTTTCATTATTTTAGATCCTTTCAAAGTCTCTATATTTTGTTCCTAGAGTAAGATGTACAATACCCATCTGAAAAATAAAACAAAGAAAAGAAAGTGTTGGATCTTGTAACAAATTAAAAAAAATAAATCATTTAAATGATTTTTAGACATCATTTATATTTGAATAAGGATATTGTAGTCCAACATATGTGACTTAATAGTTAACTAATGGTTAGGTAGATGAAAGCAAAATCTTAAAAATAAAATGAAAGCTTATATTTTATAACTATCCATACTAAAAAATATTTATATAGGTTTTAAAAAATGGAATAGAGGTATCATTAATTAAGATAAAAATAAAAAAATATTTACTCATTTTTAATTAGGAGTTTCATATTAACAATTTATTTTTTATAGGTCTCACATGTGTCACTTTTACTACAAGACCACATTATTCTTTTCCTTTTTAATTTACTATATCATATTAAAAAAAAGTAACAAATAAAAAGAAAAAAATCAGATGTATAGTAATCATCCAAAAGAAAAAAATTTCATGGTTTCTGATTGTATTTTAATGCGCGTTGATCTATTTGTCTTATTCAGGACAAAAAAAAAATCTGTTGGTTCTAATTTGAGTTTACACTTTTTTTTCTTTTTAAATCATTTTTATTTTGATTTTTGTAAAAATACTTCTTGTTGATTTCGAAATATGTTGCCCGTTCCTTTTTTTTTTTTTTGTTTCTTGGTTGTATTTTGATTTGGTTGATCTATTTTTTTTTTATCTGACTTCGATTTGACATTGATTCTGATTTATCTAAGTTAATACCTTGACTATGATTTGTTTTTATTCGTTTCTTGTACTTTTTCTTAAGTTTCAATTTTTTTTTTAAAATTATTTATATGGTTGTCAAGGACAAAAAAGAGAAAATACTGTTCAAACAACTTTTCATCTACAGTACTGCCATGCGCTTTGCAATATAAGGAGACTTCTTTTAAAAGAAGGTGGTGTGGAAGGCAGCTTGAAATTGGCTTCAAATCAACGTCACGCTCTCCAATGAAAATTGCATTCAACAATACACTTTCTCACGCTCATAACTTTTTTATTTATATTTTATATGACTGCAAAGATGTTAAAGAAGTTTGAGAAAAATTAATAAATTTATTCAGACATGATATTTTTTATTTTTCTTTTGTAAAGGATTGAATAATTTAGAATGTTAAAAATAAAGTAGAAAGTTTGTCTATAAGAAGATTGTCCTAACAGAAACTTTTTGTCCATACTTGCTAGAACATCTGGAAAGTAAAATGCAAAAAAATTTACTAATGCGAAAAATGACTTCGCTTTCTCTAGTACCAACCAAATTATCAACAATATGAAGCTCCAATTTAAAGTTGATTTTCTAAACAAAACTAACTCCAAACATGAGGCTAGATGGGATCCACCAAAACTTGGATGGGCCAAACTTGATATTGATGGTTCGGTTAAGCATAATAGAGTAGCTGCTTGTGAATGACTTATTAGATATAACGAGAGAAGCTGGACCAAGGAGTTTACTAAAAATCTTGATTATCAATTTAACACTACAGTTGAACTTGTAAGGATTTTGGAAGGGCTTAACATATGCTGAGATGATAAGATTACTAAAGTGAATGTTTGTTTCAATTCTATAGACCAGGCTCTTTCCTCATTGAAAGTAATTTTGATCAAGGTCATCCTCCTGCACCAATTTTAAGGAACATTCAAAACCTTACAATGAAAAAATGAGAGATCACTTTTGGTTATGTCCCCAGAGAAACTAACTGTTGTGCCAATTTTCTAGCCCATAAGGCTTCGAGGAATCATTTTAATATTATTTTATTTGGACATGCTGACTATTGATTATAGAAGCTTTATGGCTTTCGATGTGAACTGATTTCGATTTTCTTACATGATTTTTTACCGTGGCCATGTATTCCAAAAAAAGAAGGTGGTGGTGTTGTGCCAATTACAAGTATTTCCTCTGATTCTATTTAGAAGTCATCCCTATTAATCTTTTCAATATTAATATAACAAAAGTACGAGGAATAAAAGTAAATGAAATTTTAAATATAACCCTCTAATAAAAAATATATATAATAATATGTTTATGTTTTTCTCTCTCTTACCCTATAAGGGTAGTTTGGAGATTTCAATTCGAAACAAAACAATTCCCCCAATTAGTGACCTGTAAAGTGAACAATAAAATATTTTAAAAAAATGACTAATATACAGAATTGAAGGAGTAACCATTAAGTGCTGACACTTCTAAGAGCATGTTTGGATTAATTTCTAACCTCAGTTAGAAGGAACCAAATTGAAGTTAGGAACTAAAAGCTCAAAAAGGATTGTTTGGATTAACAAAAATTTTCAACTTAAGTCATGTTTAAACGAGCGTTTTTTTAGAAGCCAACAGACCTGGCTTTTTTACCCCGAGTGTTAACGTTTGGTCGCTTCCAGCATTTGCCTTTCATATTTTTATGCTTTCTCTCTCCTCATTCATCTGGCACCAGCTTCGCTTTCTTCCTGTGCATCATCTCATCAGGCTCCTCCTTACTAGCATCGTCTTCATCTTCCAATTCCTCAACCTCGTCGTCACCAACGACGGCCGCTGCGGCACCATTCTCAACAAGTACCTTGCCGACGCTCTCCTCATCATCTGTGCCTTCAAATGTGTCTTCTCCAGTTTCACTGATAGCTACACCAGCAGCGATGGCGCCCTCCGCTATGGCGTTGTCACGATCAAAGGGATATGGCCATCTCCAGCGTCGGACGACGTCGACTTGAAGGCGTACAGGTTGAGGTTTGGGGACTTCGTGCATGCTCTGCTTTTGCTGTTAGTGTTCGCCATTTTAGGACCGTCCAGTGTTTCTACCCCAAGTTTGAGACGCAACAAAAGGTTCTGTTATAGATGTTGCCGCCAACAATCGGAACGCTTTCCGGTGTGGTGTTCATGACAACCTCACACTTTCTGGTCTGTTACAGGTTGACGGGAGGACCCACGTTGGATGCCCAGATGTCCCTTCCTTGACAACCAATATTGTTTAAGACTCATGAACATTTTTTTGGTTCTGTATGAGGAGGAAGAACGTTATGAACCCTTCTTCCAAACCTTTTTCCTGATGAACTTTCAAAGTAAGAACCTTTTTTCTGTTCATCAATGGAGTTTTGGGTTTGTTCCAGAGGCTTTTCTTTACACTCCTTGTCTACTACTAGTTGAAACATTGGCTGAGACTGTGACTCTATCTTAGTTAGAATCTGGGAAGCACATTCATAAGAAAAAAGTGGTCACTACCATGAGGGAGGGAGCGATGGAGAGTCGTGAGGCTGAGGGAGGGAGAAGATGAAGGTGATGTTGTGTGAGAGAGAAAAGAGAGTCACGATGGTGAGATTAGAGATGGTGAGGATGGCGAGTGAGGATTCGTGGATGTGAGTGGGAAATGAGTTTTGAAATCAAAATTTTATTATTTTATATATATAAAAATATAAAAAAAATTCATGTTTATTTTGATAATTAAAAATTTCAACTGAACTTTTACCTTAAATCATCCAAATAAATTTTAATTTATCTAACTGACTTTTAAAAAAAAGATATCCAAATATAAATCATATTATATTTATTAACTTTTTTTTCTAACCTCAGTTTGCTAACCTCAGTTGAATCCTAACTTCAGTTGTAAATTTTTTAATCCAAACACACACTAAATCTTGTTAAAAAATACAGTACAGGTAGAGATACAACAATCAATCATAAATTCATTTCTTATTTAAACAAAAATAAAAAACCTCCAATATATCTAAATACATACACACCGACATACATATATATAATAAAAATTAACTAAAATTTTTTAGTGAATGTAATAATTTTTTCTAATATCATAATAAAAAATATAAAAAATCCAAATCCTTTCTATGATAGTCCCAGATTCTCGCACCTTGTGTCAGATTTTGTTTTGGTATCGTGCTGTATCATCTCGGCTGCTTTATGCAAGTGGGTGCTCCTTTTGCTTTTCGAATTCTTTCATCAGGCACGCCCTTTCGTTTCTATCTGAGGTGTCAACTTCTAAGAGATTGTTCTTTGTCTATCTCTTTCCTGTAATAAATTACTCTTTCATTAAAAAATATAAAATATTTTTAATTTTTTAAAATATAATTATTATTTTTTTAAATATTTCTATTGATAAATATTTTTATATTTATTGTTGGTATTTAATAATAGTAAATATAAAAAAATAAAATTAATTTAAAAGTAAGTAACTATTTTATTGAGGGTTGAGAGTTAATTAAAAATATTTTATATTCTTTAATCGAAAAAGTATGTTAATTTTTTAAAGGTGTTTTTGATTTTTTATTCCTATTTTAAATACATATACATTAACTCGCTGGGATGTTGATCCAACTTAATCAAAAATTTTGAGTTTGAGCCCTGACTATGAAACAGCGAATGAATTATTGGTAGGATATATGCCCTCCAAAAAGATGCTTGTACGTAGGTGATCGTATTAGTCTGAGTTAAAGATTTCGGATACTTGATTGAAAGCAATATATATATATATATATATATATATATTATATCAAATAATAATATACTTTAATAACTCAATTCCAATTTTGATTTGAATTCCTTCAAAATATCGTTCATCATGCCAAATGTTATTGACGTTGTTCCTAAATGTGAACGTTGGTGGCTTGTGCCCATCAGGCTCACACAATTCTTTCGGTGCCTTTGGTATGTGTCATATTCATTATTTATTGAGGATATTATGGTTGGCTGCCAGAGAAGTATGAAGCATGTTTAAACCGTACTTTGATTTTATTCAGGGCCGTGAGAGCCTCAAGGCAATTACCTAAGGCCCAAAAAAAAAAAAAGTCATTAGTGTTCCTAATATGAAGGAATATGTATTTATATAATTTTATAATAAATGCTAAATAAAAAATTAAAGCCCAGTTCTTCTCCCCATTGAAAAATGAAAACATTTCTACATTTTCCAAAATAATATTTAATTATTAGGTTAGCCTTAATCTAGTCATTAATCATTATTTATTCTCTTTATATATATATTTTGTAAGATCCTTCAGTCCACAGATATGCACATAGATGTTGCTATAACTCATTTAAAAGGCTTTATTACTTATTTAAAGAATTATAGAGAAAATGGGTTTTGCATCTACTTTGGAATTTACAAAAAAATATAGCTACTGAAATGAACATAAATCATAATTTTTGTGAAAAATATATAATCATAGGAAAAAAACATTTTAATGAAAATATTAGTGATGAGATTATGATTCTTTTCATATTGGATATTTTTTATATATGTTAGATCAATCAATTTTTTCTATTCGATTTGAATAATTTTTAGAATATGAAATCATATTTGGTTTTTTATTGGAATCCAAAAAATTTAAAACTTTGGATGATGATGAATTGAAAAAAATTTGTATTAATATTGTTCTTAAGTTTTAATGATAATAATGATATTGATGATTTTGATTTATTTTCATAATTAAAATTTTTGGGAGAAATATTAACTGAAGAAATTAACACACCAGTTGAAATATTAAACTATGTCAAAAGATTAGATAATTTTTCAAATGTATGCTACAGAAAGAAGTTTTTCAAAATTAAAGTTGCTCAAATCTTATTTGAAATCAAATATGTTACAAGATCAATTGAAATAAATAAACCTTTTGGATGAGTCACTTTTTATACTCAAAAAACAAATCAGTCTAAAAAGTATCTATTACACCAATTTTAAAAAGAGAACTAGTGTAGTATATTATTTTTTTAAATAAAAATTATTTTTTCTACACTTGTTGACAGACAAATCAGTGTAATGAGTTATTTATATTTGGTTTAAGAGTAAAATATTCTAATCACCCTATTAGTTTGTTTTAATTATGCAGACCTTCCCTCGATTTTGAAAACATACTGTTTAGTCCAATATGTTAACTTCATTAAGAATATTAAAAAGATTTTATAACTCATTTTTAATTTAAATTAATATTAAAATAGATTTTATTTATTACTTTACCTTCCATTCTAGTAAATTACTCCCTCTATTTAAAAATATAAGGCATTTTTTAAGGAGTTGAATGTTTAAAAATGTAAAGCATTCTTAGTCTTTTGAAGCGTAATCATTATATTTTTTTTTCAAAAGTGCCCCTATTGATAATGACTTTATTTTATTATAGGATATTTAATAGCGATAAGTACGAAAAGATAAGGTTAGTTAAAAAGTAAGTAACTACTTTGTTGGAGTGAGATTTAGTTAAAAATACCTTACATTTTTAAACGAAGGAAGTATTAAATTATGTTATCATTTTCCTGTTAAAACTTAAACGAATTTCATTTAGAAAAGCAAAATAAAAGACTTAAAGAGTTTTCTTTTCTTTCTTTTATTTTTTTTCCTTTTTTCTTAATGCTTTTGGCAAATTAGGACAAATGTTAAGTGTCTTTTAGTTGAAGTAGACATAAAAATTTGATTGAAAATTAAATTAAATTTTTAAATAAATATATTTTTAACTAATTATGTTTGTAAATTTTAAATTATAAATTTAAATGATTTATATAATCTCTCAAACTTCCATTATTTTATACCTTAGAACAAAATTAGGAAAAAATGATAGTTATTTTTGCCTGTATATATTGGTTAGAAACCGTTATATATTAAGCAATGTTATAAATATAACCAACATTTAAAAAGTAGAGAAGAACAATGCAAGACAAAAGGAGGGAAAGAAAACAATGGAGGGAAATTTCTTATTCACTTAAGTACATATATTTTAGACATGGTCTCTATTTATAAGTCTTCAACTATTAAAGTCCTATTCTAGTATTATAAAGAAATAAATAGGCATCTAATGGTGTATTATATAACCTTTGAAGTTATAGGGTATTAACTACAAGAAACTCAGTCCAAGCTATTCATTATAACATGAATATTAGGAAAATTATTGGTTTAAGACAATAAGGATAAAATAATCCAAAAGGTATGATTTATGAGTATCTACAATATAATATTTATAATACTCTCCCTTAGATGTGTAATAACACCTTAGATGTATAATGCTCCCCCTTAGATGTTTAATAATGCCGTTATTTCCCCGGTTACATAACCAAAACCACTAAGATAATAATGGAATTAATCCAAATGGATTACCAAAACTTTCTATTATAACATCATTATCTATAAATAAAAGTAAGCCTCAAAAGATATGAAAATGGGATCCCAATATTTTCAATCCTTAAAACAAGGTTAAGACAAAAAGAACAAGTACAAATTAGAGTCTAAATGTCTAGCGAAAGCATGGGATACTAATTTACACTTAAATAATTGAAAGTGGGTTAAAAATATCAAGAATGGCAAAATAGAGGAGTAGTCACGACATGTTGAAATGCACCGCTGGTTGTCCTTGTTGTGTCTTACACCATAATGCATTGCACAAAATTTAATAGCAAGACCTATCATTTAACAACATAAAGGCTAACTTTTGACATGCCCTAATTCCCCATCCAAAATCTGATTAAGGTGATTTAAATGTTTACAAAAAGCTCATTCAAAGCTTTAGCTAAAGGTATTGGTTTCAATCCAAAATTATGTCTCAATCAACAATTAGACACTCAAAATGCAATTTCACACATTCTTGCACTTTCAACAGCAACTTCGGTGCTCAAAACCTTAATCAAATGCCAAAAGCTTACAACCACCTATAGATCACATTCAATAGACTCTATAACATGTGCAATAAACTGCAACATCAAAGATATAAAGATATCACATTTTCAACCATCAAACCCTTAATTTTAAAACTAAAAGGGAGAGGCCAATTGCAATTCAATACTCAAGATAATCAAATATTTTCATTGCACAAGTACTCATATAACTATTATCATACTTGTACTAGTATTTTGGCTCTATCTAAGTCAACCCAATCATAACACATGCAACTCAAGGCCCAAAAGACTATCAAATCTCACTTAATGCAATGGTGCAAGTATAATAAAAAACAATACTTCTAGTTGGCAATATCAATACTTAATTGTAAATATCAAAATAATATGACTAAAGGCCTATAACCAATAACACTGTCTTATGCCTTTGGAGCCTTTTCCTTATCTTGTCCTGAGCTATTGCATATAAAATGTTAAGAGAGGGGTGAGTACAACCATTTAATAACCAAAGTATATCTATTCTATGCAAATGTATATCAATTAATATTAAAATTTGTAAGAGATATGGATAAGTATACCATCCATAATACAGCTAAGTGTAATTCATAAAACAATTATTACAAAATATCTTAGACTATCCTCTATCGTCTTAGTCATTAGTCACCAAACTATCAACTAGGTGACATTTGCATTTGATAGGAGTACATGAATGTTAGTATTGTAACCCTATATGTGTTTTGATGCTTATAATGATGTGAATTTTGTTATATGTTGGTGTTAAGCCACATGGTTGTTAATATTATGGTCATAGAAACCTTTAAAAAGCTAATAAACTTGTGAAAATAGTGAAATTGCTATTTGCATATATAATTAATTGTCATGCATTTGTATAGGTTAAATTGATCTTGATTACTGAGTGGTTATACTTATTCCTCTTTTTTCAATATTATAGGGACTAGCTCATTAGAACAGGATCAGGGGAAATGACCAAGGCATAGGATTTAGCTGTGATCCTAATAGTAGGCCTTGTAGTTGTACTCATGCATATTTTGTTGATAATTTTTCAACTAGGTTATCATATGATTTATTTTGTCTACTTGCACTAATTGTGAAATGATTTGAATGTGTATTTTGTGCCCTATATGTGATAAGGTTGTAAAGCGTGAATAGGGCTAAAATACTAATGTAAGTAGGGAGATGTATAAATAAATAGGCATTATGTATTATATGATAGCTAACAAGGATTTGGCTCCCCCTTATGTTTTTGTGATCAAGGGATTTAGCATTGAAAATATGATGTGTGTGTGTGTGTGAATGATTAGCTGTGGTATGTTGTACGAGTCTGTTATAGTCCATTGAATATAATCTAAGGGTTAGTGTGAGCTCTTGGCACTTGAATTGTGTAATGGACACCCAAATTGTGTATTATTGTGAAAAGAAGTGAGTTTGAAAATGGGTGCCCAACCTTTGATTGAAAAATAATTTAATTGTAAAACTAGTGCCATTAGCTAGATCTCAAAGAAAGCTTTTTATAGACACTTAAATCATCTCAATTAGATATTGGATAGAGAAATAGGGTAGGTCAAAAGTTCACCCCAAGAGCTATCATTTGACAACAAGTTGCTGTCAAATTTGTGCAATGTATCACGGCACATGACACAGAGGTAGATGAGCCATGGTGTGTCTACAACATGTCGCGGCACACCTGTGCTGTTTTGCTAAAATAATGTTTTCCAACTTTCTTTGGAAATGCTACAATATAAATTGGATTCTCATGCTTCAGTAAAGGTGTATGACTCTAATTTTTTTTTATAAAAAATATAAGTATATGAGAGTATTTTAAATTGTAAAAATTTGAGATCCCATTCTTATAAAATTTATAAACTTAGTAATTCTTTTAAATTATTCTCATGATTACCTTAAATTTTGGAGCTAAATGTAGTTTAGAAAGAGTGACCTTACGCAAGCCTTATGGCCTTAAGTGGAAATATGTTTTAATAAAAAAAGACATACTTGTCCTTGGACATTGTGTTGTGCATTTGCAGACATTTATTTTTCTTTCATTCTGCGCAACTTGTACATTTCAAGTTAAACCATTTCCATTTAACCTTACAAGACATTGTCTTGATAATTTATGGATATTGTGTTATGAATTCATGGACGTTTGTTGTTCTTTCATCACACACAACTTGTACATTTCTAGTTAAACCATTTCCATTAGACCAATTGTACATTACAGGATATGTTGAGAATTTATAGACATTGTGTAGTGCATTCATGTAGAGGGAGGAAAAATGTAACATTATCAATTTTGATTTGTGAATTTTAAGTGTTAAAAAGGGTAAATTGATAAAAATTTAAGTGATTAATAAATTAATGATGTTTTCCAAATTTCTAATGAGGATATTAGACCTTTAGACGGCTTTGGAAATGAGCTAGGATGGATTTTCAGTCAATCGAGCTTGAGAGGGTGGGCCAAATGGCATATAGGCTTGTTATGCTATCGGCTGGAGTGCACAACCAATTTTTGTGTTAAATCAGACATGAGTTGCATCTAATCTTAAAGAGGAAGGCAAGAGAAAATGAGAGAGTCGACAAGGGAGAGCTTTTGAGTAGCTAGGACTTTACTTTTGGGCCATATTAGAGGCAATCTACATGAGCTTAACACTTGGGTAAGCTTCCTATTTGTCCACCCTCCTCCCTATGCGAATTTCTATTAATTTGGGTAGAATGCGTGTTGATTTTGATTTTCTCTTAGGTTTGGCTGAACCCATTAGCTTAGTTAAGGCCTTGGAAAATTAAATCAAGTTTCTAAACCTAGTTTTAAGAGTTTTGTAGTGATTTGAGATTTTTGGTTAGGGTTTGGACAAACATTAAGTGAAAATTGGAGGATTGAGAGTAACGCGGGTAAAGACTTAATATTATCTAAGTGTTTGAGTGTTAAATGAAATTATTAGAATGTGTTGGTAGTGTTAATTTTACTAATGAGAGAATTTGAGTATAGTAGGTACCCAAAATTAGGTAAAAAGGAAATTGAATTAGAGTTATAATTGATTATTAGTGTTTAATCTTATAGATTAAATATTGATCAGGCCCTGTTAAGCTAGTAAACTATTGTGGAGTAACCAAATTTCCATACTAACCCCTTTTTTGTGACAAAAGGGTTAAAGTAACTGGATAATTTAATCTTTTTACTTCTGCATTTGAGTAGTCATGGATTTATGAAAATATATTTATATTCTATTATGAAAAGTTTGAATTATGCATAACTTGATGTTTTAGAAAACTTGTGTGAAGTAGTATTAAACTAAAGTATTATCCTATGCATAAAACCTTTTTTACTGTAATTGTACAATTGTGAAATTGAATAAGAATATGAAATGCTAATATGTATTGTATGATCATTTTCTGTGAATAATATGTATCATTGACATTATATGACCATGATCATTATAAGAGTGTGAGAGTTTACCCTAGAATTGTTAGGAGATATTATATGAAATTCACATGGTACATTGGCATCGTGGAAGCCTTGGTGCTCAATCTTTATTGTTTGGAAGTCCCAGTATTATCTTAGAGATAAGTTATGCATATGACACCCCAAATATTTGAGAAAGAGGGTCAAAATCTGTGGTCCAAAATATGTAAAAGTGCCTTTGATCGAGTTTGCCTTCCATGATTGGTGAGCTTGGGCCGGTCCAGTCACATGGACTTGGTCATATTGTGTTATTAGACCACAAATTCAGTCGGAAGAAATAAGAAGGATATAAGGTGGAGAATGGTTGATCATGCATTGAATGGATTGATATATCATAATCATGTATTTGTATGCATCTAATAAATGTTTTTACTTTCCACTTCACACGCTTATATGTTATTCCAATATATTTGTGAATAAATTAGATTATTTGGTTACTAAGTCATTGACTCACCCTTATGGTTATATTTTACAAGTGAAGGCTCCAATAGGGATAAGGGAAAAGAAGAAACTTTCGAGAATTGAGGAGCTTGGATTAGTATATCACTTTCCCTTTTGGCATGTGGTGTAATGAATTATTTATAAATTATGTCAACTTAGAATTATGCATTGTTTTGGGTGCATTTGTATGAGAATTTGGTGTGTTAACTATATTTTGGGCTAGGATAATGTATTATGTTAGGAATTGTGGTGAGAGGCCAAAATACCAGTACAAGTGTCATTATTGTAGTATTTGTATGTGTTTGGATGACTATAGGATGTTTAAGATAGATTTTGTGAACACTCCTTCATTTATGTGAAATTGACATTTTAAAAGTCATATTGTGTTTGGAATGTGTGTGATGTGGTATAACTATTCAATCAGGTATTGTAATCCATTTGAGTTGATTTAAGTGGTTCTAGAGTTATTGGCACTTGGTTAGTGACTTTGGATACTCTTAGCTTTATTTTGAAATGATGTGCGAATACTGTATCTTGTTTGGATATTTTTTTAAATAATAATAAATTTAACAAAAAAATAAAATTTTAATAATATAGATAAAATAAAAAAATATTTAATTAATAGGGTTTAATTTTATTTTAACTTAGATAATCTTCTATTGGCTAGGACTTTATTTCTTTTAGTTCATTAAAACAACCAAAAAAATAAAAAAATATAAAAATAAAATTTAATCCTTTTTTAAGATTATATTTTCAAATAATAATAATAATAACATAAAGGAGATAAATAAATTTAATTAGTCCCTAGAATCAATTTTGAAAATGAAAAAAAAAAAAGATCTTGCTTAAATCTTGCAAAATTTCTCCCAAATTATCTCAACAATTCAAAAATATTGAGAATCAACTTTTGAGAGTTAACTATTTTTAAATTTCTTTCCTTAAATCTTGTTGTTTTCTTTTTTTAAAAATATTTTGATTTAATTCAAAATCAAGTTTTTTTTCTTCATCTTAATCTAATTCCTGAAATTAATAAACATAATTTAAAAAAAAAGTTATAGTTTTTTTAAAAATAATAATAACCGAAGGGTTAAATGCTAGGTTTAACCCATTGGTTCTTAATACTCCACCCATTTCATCAGACACACGAGCGAAGGAAGCAAAAAACTCAGTCATGCACATAGAGAAAGGAAGAAAAGAAAAGAGAGAGAGACATAGACCAAGCAACCCACAGCCCTAAACTCATTCGGCCAGACGAAAAGCACAGAGAAAAGAAACCAAAAGCATAGAGCAGACACACACACAAACATGGCAGACGCACATACACGGCAGAGATGAAAACACAGCGGAAGGAAAAGGAAAAATCAAAAGATAGAGACGGCGATGTAGAGAAAGATCTGAGACTGAAGCGTGTGAGATTGGAGGAGCAGATAGTAGTGAGTAATCATCCATCCCTTATACTCTCTATATAAGGCCTGGGACCGAGTTATGGAAGGGGGGATTGAGTGTGGAATAAAGACAGAGTCTGAGAAGAGAGAGTCGAAGAGGGACCAAGAGTCTGAGAGGAGATAGATTGCTGGAAAGACAGAGAATCGGGAGAGCCAGAGGGTAAAAAAAGAACAGAAGAGACCGAAGATTTGAGAAAGATTTCTAGAGATTTTTTTAAAAGAGAGACAGAGAAGGGCGAACCGAGAGATCTAGAGGGAGGTTTAGGGAAATTTTAGGAGATATGGGTTTTGAGAAAAGGAGTGGGCAGAGTTGAAGAGTTAGAAGAGGTGATCGGGGCAGGGTCAAAGAGTACCGAATATTCAAGGGAAGAGAGCCGATTGAAGATACCCATATTTCTTTGCTGTAATAGGTTTAGAATCAATCTTTTATGCTTCATGATCTATTTCATATTCTACTTTATAAAAATTGAATTAGTTTTGAGGGAAGTTTCTGAATTCATCAGTTCTGTATCCCTTGAGGAGATTTTCTACATGTGTTTTGTTCAGATTTTATGGGATGTCTAGATTGAATATGTGGATTAAATGCTTTGAGAAAGATATTAGATCTACTCATATATATCATTTGAGTTTACTGTCTAGTGGATGAAATTCTGTTTTAGAAGTTTGATTATATTGAGGCTCTTAAAATATTTATCTCACTGTTTAATAGCTATCAGTTGTGTGAAAGGTCTCAATGTTTTGATTATATAACCTTCTTCATTTGCACCCTATTTTATTTAAAATTTGACTTGTAATTGTCTTGAGCATGATGTTTGTTAAACATATGTATGTAAATGCGCACGCGCGTGCGTGTTATGGGGAAGTTTTTTTTTCTTTGATAGGCATATGTTTGATTTTAGATTGCGGAATGTTCCCTTTTACTAAATTTTAGTCTCTTTAACTGTTTATGATTAAACTTAACAAATGAAATTTTATTAATGCTTTCACCTTGTGTTATTTTAAATTATGAAAAATGTCTTCCCTAGCGAATGAATTTAATGATCAACAAAATGAAATTTCTAGCACTGTACGCACATGTATATGTACCAAAATTTTGACCCTTGTTTGTCATTGTGATCCCATTTATCTTGAGTTTAAGTTAATATTAATTCAATTTTGGTTTTTGAATCAACACAAGTAACAGATATTTTATTTAAAACATTGCCCCATAATAATCCCTTGTAAGTATAATCTTGTCATTGAACAGTTTTGTGAATAACAATTAGGTAAAAGATAGAAGAAGTAACCAACAATTGGCAAAGGATTTTATTTGTTGAATAGCTAATTAAATCTAAGATATATAATAATCATAAAGATGATAACAATGACAGAGAACATATTCATGTTTATTTATTTACCATGTGATATTTTCAAAATTTTTGTAGAAATTTAAATGATCCCTCTACCGTACAAATCAATAAATTTTTGCAAGTATGAAAATTCAATTCACATATTAAAAAGGGGTTTGGATGACTTGTTATTAATGATTTATTTTATCTTTTCATAAATATAATTTAATTAAGAAATAGTCTCATGTGAGATTTCAAAAGATTTTCATAAAGATTTAAATTAATCGCATTGTGGTGTAGGATAATAAATTTTCATAGATGTCGCAATTATTAATTTATATAGTAAATATAAATGAATTTTGTAAATAAAATAATAACATTTTTTAATGTAATTAATTAATTAAATTAACGTATTTACATAATAACCATTAAATTTTTTGGTCATATGAGATTCTTAAATATCTATAGACCTCTAGGATAATTATCTTATTATGTAAGTCAATAAGGATTCACAAGTATAACAATTGAGGTTTCTATATTTAAAAATATATGTTATATAGTTATGCATTAAAATATACTTAAAATATATATTATTTAATTTTTTCCTTATGTGAGAATTTGAATCTCCATAGATATTTAGAATAATTATATTACCATATAAGTCAATAAGGCTTTGGGAGTATAATGATTAAGAGTCTTTAAAAATATAAATATACACACGCTTAAAAATATTATTAATATTTAAAAATTTAAGTAAAATAAATTAAGTTGTTAAACTCTTTTATCATGTAAGATTTTGAAATATTCACAGACATTTAGAATAATTAAATTACTATATGCATTAATAAGGCTCTGTAGGTGTAACAGTTAAATTTTTAATAATAAAATATAAAAAATTAAACTCTTTTCTTTTCCTTATTTCAAAATTTTAAAAATTGAAAAAATAATTAAAATTAAATTATTTTTTACAATTTAAAGTATACATATCAAAATTTCATAAAATTATTTTATTTGCAAAATGGAGAATTATTTTCAATTAATTTATTTTCAAAAAAAATTCACCAATAACTTATAATCTTGAATTACGTGGGCTTTGATCCCCATCATAGAGTATTAGGCCTTAGAGTTTGATTTTGAGTTAAGTCCTTCCTTATAAATAAACAAATATTCCGTATTTTATTATTATTTTTATACTAAACACGTGAATAAGAAAGGGATAATTCAAATAATTTTAAAATTATATTAATTTAACACAATTAACTTCAGGTAATCGTTCTCATGAATAGGTGTTGTGGAGTGCCTAACACTTTCTCCATATATTTTTTGATTTCGTAAGACCATCCTTATTACTTTTGTGAACACTATATTTTATTTAGACATTTTTTAAATTTAATAATAATAATAATAAATTCAATCAAAAAATATAAAAAATAAAAAAATAAAATTTAATTCTTTTTAAGATTATATTTTTAAAATAAAAAAATCTTTAATTAATAGGTTTAATTTTACTTTAATCTAAATAATCTTTTGTTAGTTAGGATTTTATTTCTTTTAGTTCATTAAAAAAATAACCAAAAAATATAAAAATATAAAAATAAAATTTAATCTTTTTTAAGATTATATTTTAAAAACGTGATAATCTAACAAAATAAAAAAAAATCATGCTTAAGTCTTGAAAAATACCTCCCAATTATTTTAACTATTTAAAAATATTGAGAATTAACTTTTAAGAGTTAACTTTTTAAATATTATTGTTTTTCATAAGAAATAATAATTATATATTTTAAAATCAGATTTCTCTCTCTCTTAATTTGATTAAAAAATGATAAAAAAATAATAAAAACAAGGGGCGCGTGAAATGATGAATTACCCACCCCTAAGTTGCCTTTCACAGCAAAAGAATCAGAAGCGTGCACAGGGATTGGGCAAAGAAATAGAGGCGCATACATGCACAGACTTTCGGTGGGCAGAGAGAAAATGCCAGTGAAGGAAAAGCTGAACACAGCCAAACACAAAAAAGACCGGACGAGAGGAAGGAAACACACACAGAAAAGAGCAAAGGTCATTATAATAGGCTGCTTACTGGGTTTATTTTGTATATGGCTGTCTTAGCAAAGGTCTAAATGATATGTTCTGCTAGTAGGATTTGTTAATGCTATGATGGATTTTTGTATATGCCAATATGTCATTATAATAGGCTGCTTACTGGGTTTATTTTGTACGTGAAGAATTTTTTTTTTTTTGCCTTGGCAATTTATACATGTTTAAAGCTTTTTATGTGCTTAGAGATGTATTGGCAATATATTTCCTTTCTCAAAATTTTGATTATTGTTTTTGCTATGAGGGTGTCTAAAATAACGCCTTCAAAAATGAGAACATATTCTCTATTTTGAGACTTTTAGATAAAGGTTATGGTTCCAATCATATTTTTCCTTTTTCTTTCTAAGCTTCTATGCCGGTGACATAAGTTGGCTCGGATCACTAACTTTTTACCAATAAAATTCTGAGTGATCTTGTGCCTTTTAATGGCCAAAGGGATAGTTATATCAAATTTTAGCTTCTAAGTACTTGAGAATCAAACAATAGGGTTGCATCTTAAGATTGCATCTTTGGTTTACTTGTGAAAAGTATTTGTATAAATATACTTGACATCTCTTGTTGATTGAGACACCACACATACATGGCTATATATCAAATTTTGATTCCTTGTTCTCCTTGTAATCCTATTGGTCTTGAATTCAATTGGATGCTAACTTAATTTTGGTCCTTGTATTAACACAAGTAGCGCAAGATTAGTTAGAATAAGATATTGAATTAAATATTGTGGTTGAGTGGTTTTGGTTATTAGCAATTGTGTAAGCATGAAGGAAGATAATGAGAGACAAAAGATTACATTTAGGAATAATGTTGCTTTTTAAATACACTCCAAATCATTGGTTAATTCCAAAATATATGATGATGACGATGATAATCTCATACCGTGTGGGATTTTAATAATAATGACAAAAAAGAACATATTTATGTTTATTTATTTTTCATGTGATATTTTAATAATCTCCATAGGAATTTAAATGATTTCATATCGTGTAAATCAATAAGATTTTATAGATATAAGAATAAGACTTGTATGTATTTATATGAGTTTTAAAGGCCTATTATTAAAATTAATTCTATTTTTATAATAAATATTTAAGTCTCATGTGAGATTTTAAGAATCTTCGTAGAGATTTAAATTAATCACATCATCTTGTAGAATAATATATCCTCACAAATATTGTGATTCTCAATTTGTATATATTACATAAATAAATTATTTTTGTAAATAAAATAATAAATTTTTTATTTATTAATTAAATTAATAAATTTAAATTATAATTATGTTGTCTAATTAGATCTTTTCGTCATGTGAAATTTTTAAAACTCCATGACCTTTAGGATAATCATACTACCGTGTGAGTCAATAAGGCTTCACAGGTATAATGATTAAGATTTCTATATTTAAAAATATACGTTATATAATTATGCATTAAAATATATTTAAAATGAATATTATTTAATCCTTTTATTGTGTGAAACTTTAAATCTCTACAAATATTTAGGATAATCTTATATCGTGTAAATCAATAAAGTTTTACAGATATGGGAGTAAAACTTATATGGGTTCCAAAGGCCCATCATTAAAATTAACTCTCTTTTTATAATCTAAATTAATGATTTATTTAAGTCTCACGTGAGATTTTAAAAATATTTATAGAGACTTAAATTAGTCACATCATCGTGTGGGATAATAAGTCTTCACAGATATAGTGATTCTCAATTTCTATAATAAATAAATAATTTTTATAAATAACTAGCATTTACTACCCCGTGCGATGCACGGGAAGCAAATAATAAGCCAAACATTATTGTAAAAATACTTTCATAAAAGATAATGTCTTCAACGACAAGAAACAATGAAAATTCAAATGGCAAAATGATAAACAATTGTATAATACATACATTATAAATCCATAGCTTTTGGAAACATGATAAGGTCTAATCTCCCAAGTTTTTAAAGATTTCTGTATACACCACATTTTTTGTTGTTGTTGATCCAACCTTTTCTTCATCATGTAATAAAATCTTGAGTCCATCAATGCTTTTTACCCTTGACAATGCCACATATAATTGTCCATGAGTGAAAACTGGTTTAGTTAGGTATAACCCAACATGACGCAATGATTGACCTTGGGATTTATTTATAGTCATTGCAAATGATAGAATCACTGGGAATTGTCTTCGTCGCATGCGAAATGGCCATCTACTTTTTGATGGATTCATGTCCATCCTATGAATTAAAACTTTTTGATGTTGCCTTAAACCATTCAATGTTATGCCCTCAATAACATTTTTCCCTAGCCGAGTAATGCACAACCGTGTACCATTGCATAGACCAGACGCTTGGTCAATATTCCTCAATAGCATTATAGGTGCTCCAACCTTCAAAGAAAGAATATGTGGTGGTAATCCAGAGCAATTAATTGTGTTGAGAAACTCAGTTGTATACAAATCATCAAATGAATCGTTGTCTTCTGTAGACTTGCATACAGAGTCAGAACTAAAATATTCCATTGCTTCACCAGGTAGCAACGAACACATATAGTTATTAACTTCACTCACACTTTCAATAGTTGGAGCTAGAATTGCTCTATCGTTAAAGTATGCTATGTCTTCAAAATTGATAAGTAAATTTGGATAAGTGGAAGACACGATGGCATTCATAGGATCTTTTGAATTACAGATAAGCAAATTGTGAGGAATATCAATATTTGTTGTACCATCATGTGGTTGTCCCAGTTTCCCATCACCTACGTCTAACAACCAGTTGCTAAATTTTTCCAAAGCATTGCTATCGGTATTCATAGAAGATGATGATAACCGCATATTCTTTGTTAGTTTATATATTTTGCAATGATCCCATAAAGGTGAAGAACTAATACATGCATTAACAATGGTTGCTCTTGTTCCTTTAGGTATGACAGGAAGTATTTGACGGAAATCGCCACCCATAAGAATACACTTTCCACCAAAAGTATCATTTGAATGCATAATATCCTTTAATGTCCTATCAAAAGCTTCTATGCAATACCGTTGAACCATTGGTGCCTCATCCCAAATAATCAATCTAGTGCATTGAATTAAACGTGCCAAGGGAGAGTTTTGTTTAATACAACAAACAGAATCCTCTGTTATTTGGATAGGAATGGCAAACCTGGAATGCGCTGTCCTTCCAGAAGGCAATAAAGTAGCAGCAATGCCACTTGATGCAATAGTTAGGACAATCTCTCCTTTCGCACGAAGTGATGAAGACAAAGCATTCCATAAGAAAGTCTTTCCAGTTCCCCCGTAACCATAGACAAAGAAAAAACCACCATAGGGGGAGTAAACTGATGACATGACATTGTCAAAGACATGTTTTTGCTCAGAGTTAAGAGATTTTACCAACTTTGTAGCTTCTATACCCAAGGCTTGACGATCATAGTTTAATTCCTGTAGCATTAGATGATTTGTGACATCAAAGTTTGATGTTGCTACTGGCAATGGAAGTGACGAAAAATCTTGCAATGACTTGCCATTACTATGAAGAAGTGAATCAATCTCACGAAGTGCAGCTTCTTCCTTTGCAACCAGTGGCACATTAATATCTACAATAATTAATAAGGTCAATTATAAGCATTAACTTATGTTGACAATGCAAATAATAAAAGATTATTTAGATTTGCAATTTACCTGACAAGGTTGGATCATTTCGTGGGATGTATAATAAATCTTCAGACAATATCTCAGAAGTATTACTCCATACAAAATCCGGCCGACTCAAGCATGAGCAAAGTAGCATAGTGACAAACATCCTTCTCAACTAACTCCCGAAGCCCAAACTGAAGCCTCCCTAATTGCATTGATGTACTCCCTATCATCATCCAATAAACCTAGTGCAAAGCAAGCATCTTTGAAGGTTGGATATATAACACCATTAACCGTCTTAATATCATCAAATGAAGTAGGGCCCTTGACTTTTGTCAATAGTATTCTAAGGAAGTAAAGTTCTCCTGATGATGGTGACACGTGAGTTATTCTACCTACTGCAAAATCTCTTTTTCTTTCTTTCCAAGCTCTTTTATTCCTTTCATAGACATAATGATGTGGGAATTCAGAATATGTAAGAGTTTTGGCAAGATCTTGGTTACCATTCATTTCCATCCAAGCTAAAAATTGTGATTCACATACTCTTGGCTTATCTAACAACTCTGCCACGTCGTCTGTATTTGAGTAAACTATAGGTTGCTGATTTGGTAAATGAAAACTTAGTCTTTCAACAGAAGGATGTCTGTGGTGGATGTCAAATCCAAATATACGCCAGGATCCCTCACAAGCAGAAATATATCTACAGTTATAATACTGCTGAATCTCGTCACTGTTGTCATATATTGTTGCCACCACTCTATCATTTCCTTTGCTGATGTACTTAAATAAGTACTTGATAGAAGTGGAATGATTGCATTTCTCAACATTGATATGAGCTTGAAACATGGTAAGAAGGACAGAGTTATATGGGACAACAAATCTATTGTCTAAATGAATACCCTTTACTTCAATATCTCTCCCATCATTTCTTCTTTTATATGTAGGGTATCCATCTTCATCAATCACTGTTTGGTTGTTGAATTTTTTAGGGAAATATTTACTGCATTTCTTATCCTTCATGCACGGTGACTTGGGATTGCTTGTACCACATGGACCATGCATCATAAATCTCTTGACCAAATCATACAATTTTGGCGAGGTATGCTTATCTGGGATTTCTGCAAAGATTACCCTGTCGACACCATCCGAGTCATTGATTTTATCATGCTTGTCAAGGAACAAAAGTATATGGGCATGAGGTAAACCCCTCTTCTGAAATTCAATAGTATATACCTCTGTATATAAAGAAGATATAATAAGAAGAAGTCCAAACATAGAGAGATTAAAAGCTAGAAAAAATGGAGGTAATAATTTAAAAATGAAAGTAATAAATTATAAGAAAAAATATACATTTGAATAGTCATGGAATTTTACCTGCACGTATAGTTCCAAAAATTTTCTTTTCTTTAATTGTCTTCATCATCGATTTCAACTTCAATTTGAATACCCTAGATAATATATCTGGCCGATCTGATGGAGATATAAAATTTCGATCACAAAACCTAGTAATTTCTGGCCATGCTGGATTGCAAGTGAAAGTAAGAAATATATCTGGATATCTGCCCAACGACAAATAGCCATAGCATCTTGATAATTTTGAAGCATGTATCTTGCTCCTCCTGTAAAAGAAGATGGCAAAATAATTCGCCTTCCAGTTGCACTTGCATTTCTTTCTCCATTGATCAATGCATCTGACAACCCTTGATACAAATCAACTCTAAGCTCCTTTTGATGAGTCCTGACCCATAATAGTCTTTGTGATTCAATCATTGTATATCCATCTACAATGAACTGCTGTAATAATCTACGGGCATGAAGTAATATTGATACCTCATTTTGATGGGACATAAGTCTGTAAGAGAAGTATTCTCGCATGCTGACTTTCTTTTTCTTCTTTGTTCTAGTCAATGTTTCCTCTCGATGATCAATATCATCCCTATATCCATCCTCACCAAATGGGAATAGAATAGGATATTGAAGAGGAAGATAAGATGCATGCAATTCACTAATACGTTGAGGAGATCCTGATAATTCTTCTATGATAATATCTCTCCTACCGAATGACATGTCTATATCGCCGACGACTAATGCTGCAACTTCAGAGGCAGACGGAAGATTGTAGTTACGACCATCATGCTGCCTTGTACCAATCAAGCATAACTTCAATTCATTATAGGCATGGTTTTTGATTAGTGACGAGGCCATTCGGTATTGCTTCACAAAAGGATTGAACTCATTAAGACATCTTTAAGAAGATGAACTATAACATGATCAATCTTCAAACCTGTATGATGGTTGCTGATATAATTGAAATGCCAATGTTAGTATTCATCAAACTTTTATTATTAAATATGATAAAAATTTGAAAAAGGAAATTACCTTACTGCAGCTATTCTATTTGTAACTTCATTTTCAGTATCATAAATGTATAGTTGTGAGTACACAGGTCTAGCTCCTTCCAAGGGTAGTAAACTTCCAATCATGTGGTAATTCATTCCAGACAATATAAAAGAATAAGGACCACCACCAGAGTTAATTGAATGGTTGATCTTTCCACCCATAGATGTAAATGAAAACATGTTGTTGTATTGTCTTATATTTGCTAAGAAATCCTTTGAATGCATAGACTTCTTGTCAAAGAATAGTCTCTCTAACATTGGTGGCGGTGGATGTATGGTTGGTAATACAACCTTGCCCTTAAGGCAACAAATTGAGAATTCCATGGTTCTTCTAAATGTGTCTTTTTTGACACGCTCATTCAACCATAGTTCAGCTCCACAAAATATGCATATCTCAGTAGGATCTCCTTCATCTATATATTCTATATATTATTGTTAATAAGTTAGTACTTATTACTCAAAGTGATGCAAGATTAGAATAAATATTGTTCTGATAAAGATTTAAAAAAATGATATAATATATTGATAACTTATATGTTGACATAAAGGGAAACCAATTAAGATGAGTGATAAATAGAAATCATATTAAATCAAAAAAAGAAGAGGTATAAAAATACAGTGTTACAAAATGCTCATAAATAATAGTTTCTTTAAAAAATACAATTGTAGGTACCAATTAAAAATAAATATATTCATGAATATATTTGACATTATAAATATAATTGATTTTATCTATGAAAGGTTTGTGAAAGACCTTTAAATAGTGGTTGAAACATCATGTAATGAGGTGGCTACTTTTTTAATGATAGGCTAATGTATTTTGACATATTAAAAAGTTTTTATGCATATAATGGAAAGTTTATGGAGATACGCAATTTACACAATTCAAAAATACCAAAGTGTAAAATATAATGTTTATAACACATAAGCAATTAATTATAAAATTATAAGTAACAGTTCATAATATTATGATGAAGATGATAAGCATTATACCTGGTGCAATGCCTTCCTTTTGATTATCCTCAGTGTTATGATTTTGTATGGTGTCTAATTCATCTAGAAAAAATGTAAAAAAAAAAAGGTACAAAAAAAATAGAACTTATTCATAAAATAATATTTATATATTTATAAATTGAGATAATATATTTTTAACATATAAATCATAAAGTAATTACTTATCTAAAAATAACTTAAATAAATGGAAACATATATTACCTCCAGATTGTCCATTGGAGTGTTCGCTATCATCATGAATTTCGTCATTATTAAAATCATAATTGAATTGAAAATCTTTATATTTGATTTCAAGACCTGTAAGAAAACAATTCATGCATCATGGAAACTAATATGAAATGTTCTTGCAATAACAATGACAATAGTCTTACCTGTTGAGCGAGAAGGTTGGTCATTGATCCTAATATTATTTGGATTCATGATAACTGCAAATAATTAGGTTGACCTTGTTCATTCAATTCATTCAATGTATAAAATAATCAAGTGATGTAATAAAATATTTATTTAAACATTGAATTTACAGTGGGGATGTGACTATACCTTTTTCTGTTTTGTGCTTTCTATTACTGGATTTTCCAATTGATATTTGTGTAGTGGTTTCATTGCTAATGTTTTGGTTACCAATCTCAATAGCTTTGAACCTAGCACTCTTTCGCTGATAAACATTCTCTTCCAAATATGAACATGAAACCCAACCAAATGATGTTTCCAATTAGTTATGCAATGTAAAAGATGATGAGGAAACAGTATGTGGAGATATTGTAATAGGAAAACAAAGATATTAACTTAAACCATATGTTCACCTGCCTCGGTATGGTCTGAAATCTTTGACATAAATTTTTTGCTACATTTGTCAAGTCCTTCAAAGCTTTTCTTTTCTGTCTAGTTTTTAACCCTTTTTTCATATCTTGTGAGAATATTGTATTTGACTGTGTACATCGAAAACTGCATTCTGGGCTGGTTAGACAAGTTGAGATATTTTGAATGGATTGAGGACTATTGCCAGGTTGCAAGTTATCTATCATCAGCAAAGACAAGATATACTTGAGACAAGCTTGAGGTATATGTGAATGCATTTTAGTGGTTACAAAATAAACATACCTGCGACAGTTTCAGAAATGATGCTTGTGCATCTATCTTCTTGTGTCTGTGTTGCTTCATTTTCTGAGAAAATGATTCTTCTCTTCCTCGGCATTATGGAAAAGTGAAACTGTTTGGGGCGTTAATCTGAAACAGGAGGAGAAATAAGCCTTGTCTGAAGCGTATGAGCATCTGTCATGTGTGAATAAAAAACAACTTGCTTCAAGAGATGCATGTAATATGTTTGTTTCCCATTTTTTTAGTTCACAGAACCCATGACGTGTGAAAGTGACAGCACTTGGTAGCATTCTGAAATTTCATGTAAAGATATATATATATATATATATTATAAAGCATGTAGTTTGCAAACTTAAAGGTGGGTCAATAGAAAAAGTGTTTTTTCCGTTTTTATGTAATTGGCTCAATAAGGTTGTCAAGTTCATAGGTCAAAGCAAGTATCCTTTCTCATTTGTCCCTTCAGTGTTTTCAATTGGGCCATCAATCCATAAAGTTTGTCCTAACTATCTACTTGTTATAATAAAAAGTTAACTTGAGTGCATGTTCCCATAAAGGATAAAGCGATTTAGAGTATCCCATAAGATATGTTAAAAACCATTAAAAATATTTATAGAGACTTAAATTAGTCACATCATCGTGTGGGATAATAAGTCTTCACAGATATAGTGATTCTCAATTTCTATAATAAATAAATAATTTTTATAAATAATGATATAATACACAATTTTAAAAAATTAATTAATCAAATTAATATATTTAAATTGTAATCATATTTATTGATTATATCTTTAGTCATGTGAGATTTTTGAATCTTCATAGATTTCTAAGATAATCGTATTATCGTATAAGTCAATAAGACTCTACAGATATAACGATTAAGTTTTTAAAATATATATAAATTATATATTAAACCAATTAAATTAAACATGTACTTAAGCGTATATTATTTGATCTTTTATTATGTGAGATTTTGGAAGATTCTTAGATATTTAAAATGTAACACCCTCAAATTTACAAACTGATTTTTCGCAAATCATTAATTCAATAAATTATTTTTTTTCATTAAACCCTCATCATACCCTTATCATGGTAGAAAAATTTCTACCATGGTACATCCAAGACAATATACCACAGGTCTTAAAATATCTCAAAAAAAACAATTAGAACCATGAGGGACAGACAGGATCCTCATGGCATGATATTTAAATCAGGTCATGAATCAAGAGGGACAGATATAATCCTCTTGATCATATAAATACTTTTAATAAAAAGAATTAGAGTTTACATGCTTCACAAAGAAGATATGTCCTAAGTTGGCACATGATACATTGTATAATCCAAATAAGAGGCAACGTAAAAGATGGTGTCTCATACACCATAGTTACACCTCTGGTGCTTTCTCGGCCGGACTCGCTCCTGTAAAAATATTAACCACGGGGAATGAGACTTAAAAGTCTCAGTAACCAAAAATTAATATGTAATGATGCATGCGATTGTAACTAATCATGCAATTGCTAAGTGGGCACACAAAATATTTAACCGAATAATATTTTCAAACAAACCGAACAAGTATTTAATTTGCATGACTACACCTTATATCCTCCTTTCGCCATGCTCGGACGCCAAATCACCCGGCCAAAGGTGAGTTGGACCAAGCGACACACCACTCATTGGGTCCAATGAGGGCTTACCACGTGGTAATAATTAACCGAACAGAAATTCCCATTAACACCATACATTAAAATACCCTGACAAGTCATGCATCATTCAAATATCCAAACAGGAATATATCCGAACAATAATATCTCATCATGATAAATAAAAATAAATTTTTGACCCACTTGGCAATAATTTCAAACAAGTATATAACAGTATTTATTTTTAATAATTCATAGTTTTTCCAGACAACAAGTCAACACATAACCATTCACAAACACACTCATCACAACACATTAATAATGGTTACCTTGTGTCTTGAATAACAAGTTCCCCTTCACAACTCCTTTTTCACCACTATCTTTGTCAATATAATCTACATAATTATTTCACAATACTATATATTAATTTTACATTAAAATAAATAACTCTAATTTAAAGAATTAGAAAGTCTTAGATCTATAATCCATATTAATACTAATTTAAGATTTATGCCTCATTTAACTTTCCAAATTCTTTTTCTAAAATTCTCGTACCCTAATAAACTATTTTTTTATCCTTAAATCACTTATCGTATCACAATTTCATCCTTCTATATTCTAAAAATTCGTCCAAAAATAAATTAAAAATTTTAAAATTATCCTGAAGCCTCAAATCACCTTTCTATAACCTCAAAAATACCTATTCATACTTAAATAAATATTTAATAATCATAGGTTTATCCCTACATCTCAGATTCCACATAAATTCAACCATATAGATCTAGATTTTAACTCAAAAATTCTTAAACATGAGTTTCAACCTCAAGAAAGTATTCTATAATATTTATTATATCCCTAAGAGTTTTAACCTATATTTTTAATCCATCATATCATTAGATTAACTATCTTATAGAAAAATCTTAATCAGAATATTTACTCTATCCTACAAAATAATCATATCACTAGAAAGCTAATATTATTTAAAAAAATAACTATAAAAATTAATTTTGTAATTAAATAAATTTTTAAATGCTAATCTAAACAGGAAAGTTAGAACATACCTAAAAAAAAAGAAAATAATCCCCCCTTACGAGAAAACACCGAGCAACGTGAGAGGAAGAGAGAAAAATAATATAAAAATGAAATTTTGGGTCCCAAAATTATATTAAAAAAAACTATAGGTCTGAATTTAATTATTCAAACCTTTGGGCCACAAGTTGTAATTTTTTCTAAATTATATCTTAGCCTCTCATGCTTCCTAATGCACACACCCCCTCCTTTTTATAGATGAAGGCACCTCATCTCTTCCCTCATCTAACCAATGTGGGACTTAGAAACAACAACCTTCCACCCCCCTTTTTTTGTTCCTTCTACCTTCTCTCTCTGTTTTTTTTAACACACACATAAAAAAAACTATTTATGTATTATATTTTAACTAAATATTGCTTATGTGGTTTTAAATTTAAATTTTTAAATTCATAATTAAATACCTAATCATAATATTATTTCTAAATAACCTCAAATAATATAAATTCCTATTATTATTATTTTTTTTCTCAAAACCTAAATTCCACAATTTCTTTATTATATAAAAATTAGGATGTTACATAAAGCAATTGTATTACCATATGAACTAATAAGGTTCTGCAGGTATAGGAATTAAATTCTCAGTTATAAAACATAAAAAAGAATATATATTTCTAAACTCTTTTCTTTTCTTTATTTCAAAAATAATTAAATTAAATTACTTTTTACAATTTAAAACACATATATCAAAATTTTAGAAATTATTTTATTTACAAAATAGTGAATTATTTTTAATTAATTTCTCTTAAAAATATTTTCACCAACAATTTATAAGCCCAAACTATGTGGACTTTGATCTCTATCAAAGGATACGTAGGCCTCAGAGTCTAATTTTGAGTCAAGTCCTTCCTCGTAAATAAATAAATTTTTCCCATTTTATTATTATCATTTTTTAAAACATGTGAATAAGAAAGGGATGATCAAAATAATTTTAAAATCATATTAATTTAGCACAACAAACTTCAGGTAACCGTTCTCACAAATAGGTGTTGTGGGGTGCCTAACATTTTTTCCACACTCAATCGATTTCTGAACCTATTTTCTGCTTTCGCAGACCATCCTTATTCTCTTTTAATTGGTTTCCCAAGATTTCTCTCAAAATTTTAATGGTGACTCTCGTTTCATTCTGTTCCCACCTCGAAGGTCGGAACTTTCGCTCGTATGCCGTCCACGTCGCATTTTCAGGTGTGACAACTTTTAAATGATTTCCTAATGTTTTTCTCAAAAATTTGGTGGCAACTCTTATGTTGCCAGTTTTCGCTCCAAAGGCCAAAATCTCCGCTCACGTGCTGCCCACGTCACACTTTCAGGTGCGACATGATGCATTATTTTGTGCTCGGATGTCCAAAATTAAAATGGTAAAGAGTTTTGTTGTGAAACCAGTGTCAATAACTAAATGGCTTAAAAAGTTATGTGTGAACATTTGAATTGTTCAAATCAGACATTGGATGGTGAAATGATGTGCTTCTAAAGTTGGTTGAAGGTGCTATCATAGTGCACTGCAGAACGGGAGGGCTTCCCTCTCTGTGCCATCCACACGCAGATGACACATGCGCTATGGCGGATAATGTATTTTGAGTAATGTCCAAATTGTCCACTTTGATGCCTGAATGTGATGATAATGATTTTCATGCTTCCGTTAATCTATTTTGTATATTTTAAACTATGGTTTAAGCTTAAACATCATTTCAAAAAAGGGTTTCTTGTGCTTCCAATTTGAAACTTAATTTTCTTAAACCTTTGTATTATGATTACTTTATATATGGAATTAAGTAATCCTAGTTATCATAATAATATTGTGTGCTGTATTCTAGTAATGTCAAGACGGACATTACAGCAAATGTGTCTTTTCTTGTTAAAACATATTTTCACTTAAGACATTTAGGCCTGTAAAGAGTTTTAATATTATATTGAGTCCTAAATGCAAATTTATATGCTCTGGGTCCTCAGTAAGATTCTCTCTTTCCTTTTTGCTCTTTTGTCTTTATCGATTCATCACAAAAGCCCTGATATACACCTGATGACCTGATTGAAGAATAGATATATTGTATATACATGATTATTACTCCAAGATTTAAAGTATATAAAAATTGTTTCAAATACATAAATAGTTATCTTTTACATAAACAACAAAATAAAAATACTTATTTTTCCCCATTTTTTGTCAATTTAATTTCTCCATTTTCCATTTGTTCCAAAACAAAACATCCTTATATACAATAGAAGTTCCTATATTATCTCTATCAACTGTTCCTTTTTCCAGCTTCAATCCGTCATTGTTAAAATAAAGATCACATCATCCAAGAAGTCAAATTGCATTGAGAATTTAATGGACAGCAGGCACTACTTGCCAATAACATCATTTTAAGTATTCACTGACACTGTAACTTGTCTTTACATAAAAGGTCTATGGTTCTTGTAGTATATTATCTCTATATGATGTGTCCTTTTTCAGCTTCAACTCAGAATTATTAGAAACAATAATGTTGATTTTATTGAGTAAAATCGATAGGTCAAACTTTATTAAGGTGTAGACTTCATTTTCCAAATTTGGTAACTAGGTCTAAACCAAATAATTTGTTTCAGTTCATTAGAGAAAGTGAATTAATTTTCTATCCAATAAATGATTATGCAAATTACCTTTGCAAAACATCAAAATGGTGGCTCCCCATTAAAAATACTCCCCCTGATTCCATCTATAAGTCACATTTTAAAAAGTTTATTTGATCCCATTTATAAGTCACAATATAGCTTTTTAGGTAATATTTGAAAGATAATTTCAAAATTATCATTTATGAGAAAAAAAAGTAATATAACATTACTTTTTGAATTTTTTATCTTGAGGTATATTTGAAATTCTATACATTTTTATTCCTTATACTTTTTTTATATTAGTATTGATAGAAATGATAGAAATGACTTATAAAAAGGATTGGAGGAATACATGCTATGCCCCATTTATCTATGGCAAGGGAGCTGCACAAGAAACTATTTTTTGAAAATCGCAAAAACATAAAAAAAAAAAAAAGCAGACAAAAGGAACAGAAAAATCCATATGTCTGTTTTTATGGAACCAAAACTGCAATACATGCCACAACACATTCGGGGAACATCAAAATGGTGAGTCCCATGTTGACTTAAAAAAGGTATTGCAAATATTATTGTTAATTTCTCAATATATATATATATATATATATATATATTTGTTAAGTCAGGCATGGCGAAGAAGCACAAACTCTCAATCCTTAACAGAAGTTAATGCTATTCTCAAATTAAAAAAGAAACATGAGTACAATTTTGTAAAGTTCACGAAGCCAATAACATCTGCCACACCATAAAATTTTTACACAATTGATGTAACATCTCAATTTAAATTTTAATAGTTAATTTGGGTTAATAGAAATTTAAAAAAAATATTTAGAGGTAAATAAATTAGTAGAAAATGATCATTAAATCTAACTTAGGATATAATTCTAAATTAAATTTTTTTTTTAAAAAAATTATTATTAATTAATTAAAAAAATATATTATTAAATTATTATTAAAAAAAAGGTATGCAAAAAAAAAGAGAGAGAGAAGAAGAAAAAGAGAAGTTTGCTTCGTCCGCCGCCTCAATAGTAAAATAAAATAATAATAATAAAAAAAAGAAGAAGAAGAGAGAGGAAATAATTAAAAAAAATGTGGGACCCACTGAATTTTTATAAAAACTCACCTGTTCCTTCATTTCTTCATTCCTTCTTTCGTGCGTGAGCTGAGGCAGAGAGAGAGCATCTGTGAGCCAAATTCACCGGTGCTGGGTTTTAAGGTAAGAGTTTTTAATAGGATATTTAGGGTGTGATTTTAAGCTTTTTAAGACTAAGTAAGTGTTCTAAAATTTTTTCTTAGTCATCCTTCTTCTTTGGTTTCTGATTTTGTAGTGGTAGAAAATTTAAGATCTGGAAGAGGGATGAATTTCTGTTGAATAAATATGGTTTTTGAGGTTGTTAGTAATATAATAAATATTCTAGAATATAAATTTATTGGTGATCTTTGAATTTGTGGCTTATGGATCAAATTCTAGACTAGATCTGAAAATATATGTTGATTTATTGAGGTTTAGATGATTATTTGGAATGAGAAATGAATTATTATGGTTATAGGATTATGATTCTAAACTAGAGACTCAATTTTTAATTTTTGGGTATTTTAGGTACGAATTTATGAAATAAAAAGAAAATTTTGATAATAGAAATTAGTTTAGAAGTTGATTTTTAGATTATTAATGTTTATTGATAATTAAAAGAGGAGTTAAAAATTTTACTTAATAGTATTAAATATAGATTTGTATTAAGATTGAAATTAGGAATTATGTTATATTTTTAATTCTATTATTAGAATTATTTTATTAGTTTCAAAAATTGAAACTAATATTTATAAATAATATGTTATTTTGTAGATTGTATTACTGGTAAAGATTGTGGTGAGAGAGAAATTTTAAGGAATAATTTATTGAAAAAGCCACAAGGTAACCATGCTTTTAATTTGTGATTAGTGTTACTTCATGTTAATTGGGTGATTATTGAGAAAATTATGAATTTTGTAATATTGTATAATTGTGCAATATTATTATGAATTTGTTTAATTATTGTGGGAGGTGTCGGGAGACTTGCCATTATTGTTGTATTTATGTGCCACGTGGTACGCCCCTATTGGAGCTCAATAGGTGGCTTGTAAGGGCTCGGGCTAATCTACCTTTGGCCAGGTAATTTAGCACCGAGTGAGGGCTACGGCTCGAGGTTAATGGAGAGATATAAGGATGGTTGTTTGTGTGTATTGTAATATTTCTTATATTTGTTGGAATTATATTATTTTTAATTTTCACTTAATAAGTACACACTTAACTGTTTGTATACACTATCATAAATTGGCTTTGGTTACTGGGACTTTTGAGTCTCATTATGTGGTTAACAATTTTCAGGAGAAGAGCCACGAGTGACACGTGGAGGAGTCCCAGAGGCTTAGTGGTATAGATCCACTGTCTCTTTTGGGTATTTAATTTATGATTTATAATGTGTTATATTGTCAATATTAGGGCTTTTTTTGTTTATTGTCAATTATATGAATATATAAATGTAATCATGCCTTTCAAACTATTTCTATTTTTGGTACAATTTGGATGACTGTAATTTTAATATTTGGTTTACTTTAGATTTGTTAAAAAGGCCAAATAACTGGCTTGTGTTGAAAATTGACTAAATTGCTTATTTTATTTGTTGGGAGTATAAGGATGGACAAATGTGATTTAGTTTACTTGTTGGGAGTATAAGGATGGACAAATGTGATTTAGCCTAATGGCATGTGGGAGGTAAAAATTTATCTGAAATGTTATAGTGTGTGAGTTGAAGCCAATTATAAAATATTTTATATCGAAATTATTGATATAAAAATATGTTGGGTGTTTGTAACCCAACTATGGTTGAGTTAAATTATTTAAAAAAAAATTTTGGTGTGTTACAAATTTTGGTATCAGAGCTACATGTTTCAAATTCTTATAAATTATGAAATTGTTATACATTAACCTAGTTTATTGACAATATACATTATTAAATCATAATACTTCTTCATTATTTTCTTGTCTTGAGATTAGTGTTAACTTAATTATGTGACTTCCATCCTTTAGAAGGGGAGAGATGGTGTCCAAAACTAGGAGAGGTGGCGAAATTATCGGTGATTCTATAGAGCCAATAGGAAATGACATACCTTCTCTGCCACAACCAGAGCCCACACAGCAACAAATGGGGCAGGGCAAGCCCATACAGTCACAACTAAGGCAGGATGAGCCAACCATGAGACAAATGATGGATCTACTATATAATCTTAGTGACCGCATGAAGAGACAAGAAGAAGAATTGGCCGCTTTAAGACAATATAAGGAGAATTCCAACCGAGAGGGAAATGGCCAACAAGAAGGAAGCCATACCAAGGTATTTAATGCGAGCCAATCTGCTGATAAAGGCTCACCTTCCTATTCTCACCATGAGACTAGTCCGAAGAATGTGAGTCTCCACTCTGAGCAATAGACATCCACGATCACAAAGATTTGGAGTACTTTTCGTAAGTTTAATCCTCCTACTTTCGATGGAAATCTTAAGCCGGCGGTGGTTGAAGAATGGATAGATCAATTGGAGAGTATTTTTCGTATGGTTGTGTGCACTTCTAATCAAAAGGTGCAGCTGGCAATATTCTTACTACAGAAGAGTGCTAAGAAATGGTGGGAAACATCAGGACCGAAGGATGATTCCTCTCTTACTTGGGAAGATTTTAAAGCCATATTGTTTGAGAATTATTTTCCTACTGCACTGAGAGCAAAAAAGGAGGCTGAGTTTCATGCATTTCATCAGGGTGATCTAGATGAGGATGAATTTATTGAACAATTCTCAGAATTATCTAAATACTCTACTTACCTCCAGAAACATGAAGATACAGAGTGGATGGCTGAACGATTACTAGAGAAGGCGAGGCCTGATCTAAGGGAACAGTTAGCCCCTTTTGAGATCAAGACATTCAGTGAGATGTGCAATAAGCTTCGAATAGTTTCTCGGAGGAAGAGAGAGGCTAGATTAGAAGCTGATAGAGAGAGGAGGAAAGAACCTCATGGGAAGCCCCCTATCCACACCAGACCCATTGGTGGAGTAGAGAAGAGGAACAGTCAAATCTTTGGAGGCTTTAGAAATCAGAAGAAGAAAGGCTACTATCATAAGGGCCAGAGCTACAGAGGGAATCAGAGTGGAAGTCAAGGGTCCTATAGGAGCCCAGCTACCTTTAATCCTACTCCTAATGCTGCTAGTAATCAAGCATGCAGTAAGTTTGTGAAGTTTCATTCTGGTGATTGTTGGGTTTGTTACATCTGTCAGAAGCCTGGTCATATTGCTCGATTCTGCTATCAAAACCAAAATAGGGGTAATGATCAGAGACCTACAGTGCCAGCACGAGTGTATGCCCTCTCTGGGCTGGAGGCTACTAATAACCCTAATGCTATCCGAGGTATAATCCGAATCCTTGATAATGATATTTGTGCTTTGTTTGATTCGGGTGCTACACACTCTTTTGTGTCTGATGAATGTATGAAAAGATGTAAATTGCCTGTGTGTACCTTACCTTTTGATGTGAAGATTTCTACTCCTGCTGGTTTGACTGTAAGGACTGCTAAGGCATGTCTAAATGTAGAGGTTGAGTATGAGGGTCAAAAGACCACCATAGACCTCATTTGTTTGTCTTTGTCTGGGATTGATGTTATTGTGGGGATGGATTGGTTGTCTGCAAATGGAGCTGTACTTGATTGTCAGAAAAAGAGTGTGTCACTTTCAGCTCTTACTGTAACCCCTGTAGAGTCCCAAAGTCCTATGTTGTTGTCTGCAGCTCAAGTAGAACAGTGTATAAGAAAGGGCTGTCAAGCTTTTATTATTTCTTCTCAATCAAGGCAGAGATTGAAGAAGGTGTAGATCAGATTTCAGTAGTGAGAGAATTCCCTGACGTCTTTCCTACTGAAGTGATCGGTTTGCCTCCAGAACGAGAGGTTGAGTTCTCAATTGAGCTCGTACCTGGTACGGGGCCTATTTCTAAGGCACCCTATAGGATGTCTCCATCGGAGTTAGCTGAGTTGAAGAGACAAATTGAAGATTTGTTAGAGAAGGGGTTTATCAGACCGAGTATATCACCATGGGGGTCACTGGTACTGTTTGTGAAAAAGAAAGATGGAAGCCTTAGATTGTGTATTGATTATAGACAATTGAATAAGGTAACCATCAAGAACAAGTACCCCTTACCTCGAATTGATGATTTGTTAGACCAATTAGTCAATTCAGCGGTGTTTTCTAAGATTGATCTAAGATCAGGGTATCATCAATTGAGGGTTAGAGCAGAGGATATCCCCAAAACTGCTTTTAGGACTAGATATGGGCACTATGAGTTCCTAGTGATGCCGTTTGGGTTAACAAATGCCCCAGCTGTCTTCATGGATTATATGAATCGAATCTTCAAGCCTTATCTCGATAAATTTGTTGTAGTCTTTATTGATGACATACTTATTTATTCTCGAGATGAGGTGGACCATGCTAAACATCTTAAAATTGTTTTGGAGATATTAAGAGAGCACAAGCTCTATGCCAAGTTGAGCAAATGTGATTTTTGGCTTAAAGAAGTTAAATTCTTAGGCCATGTTGTTTCAGAAGAAGGGGTAGCGGTGGACCCTAGTAAGATAGATGCAGTGATGAAATGGGAACAACCTCGAAGTGTGACAGAAATTAGGAGTTTCTTGGGTCTTGCAGGCTACTATCGTCGTTTCATTAAGGGTTTTTCACAAATTGCAATGCCCTTGACTAAGTTGACCAGGAAAGATGCTCTATTTATTTGGACGAACGAGTGTGAAATTGCATTCCAGGAGCTGAAAAAGAGGTTGACCACCACACCGGTGCTCACCTTACCTGTTCCAACTGCTCCTTATACCTTGTATACTGATGCTTCTAAGAAAGGTTTAGGTTGTGTATTGATGCAGGAGGATCGAGTAGTGGCTTATGCCTCTCGACAGTTGAGACCTCATGAGGAAAATTACCCTACTCATGACTTGGAGCTTGCTGCTGTGGTATTTGCCTTGAAGATTTGAAGGCACTATCTTTATGGTTCTTCTTTTGAAGTCTTCAGTGATCATAAAAGTTTAAAATATTTGTTTGATCAAAAGGAGCTCAACATGAGACAGCACAGATGGATTGAGTTTTTGAAGGATTATGACTTTGAGTTGAAGTATCATCTAGGGAAAGCTAACGTAGTCGCCGACGCTCTGAGCAGGAAGCTTGTACATACTGCTCACATGATGGTCAGAGAACATGAATTATGGAGTAGTTTTCATGCAGTAAATGTAGAAGTAGTCAAAAATCGTTTGGCTGCTCTACATATTACTGAATTTGAGAATAATTTTTGGGAAGAAATCAGAATTGCGCAGCAGAAGGACGATTATTTGAATAAGATTAGGGTAGAGATTGGGGCTGGAAAGGCTGAACATTTTGATGTGACCGATGATGATGTCGTAAGATATAAAGGTAGAGTGTGTGTGCCTAATGATGCTCGATTGAAAAATATCTTACTTGAGGAGGCTCATCAGAGTAAATATACCATTCACCTAGGAGCAACTAAGATGTATCATGACTTAAGACGTGGTTGGTGGTGGCCAAGGATGAAGAGAGATGTAACTGAACATGTAACTCGTTGTTTGACTTGCCAGAAAGTCAAAATTGAGCATCAGAAACCAGCCGAGATGCTACAGTCTCTTGATATTCCAGAGTGGAAATGGGACAGTATTTCTATGGACTTCATTACAGGATTGCCTAGAACATCTTCTGGTCATGACACTATATGGGTAATCGTAGATCGACTCACCAAATCAGCTCATTTTCTTGCTACCAATATCACGTATTCTCTTGAAAAACTAACTAAAATCTATATAAGAGAAGTGGTGAGATTGCATGGAGTGCCAACAAATATCTTATATGATCGTGATCCAAGATTCACATCAAACTTTTGGAAATCATTACAGGAAGCCATGGGTACTCGTCTGAGTTTTAGCACCGCTTACCACCCCCAGACCAATGGGCAAACGGAACGAACCATACAAACTCTTGAAGACATGTTAAGAGCTTGTGCCATTGAGCTTAGAGGTAATTGGGATAATCACTTGCCATTAGCTGAATTTGCCTACAATAATAGTTTTCATTCTAGCATTCAGATGGCACCTTATAAGGCATTGTATGGAAGAAAATGTAGATCGCCACTGTGTTGGACAGAATTAAGTGAGAGAACTGTTTTGGGGCCAGACATTGTTGATGAGACTACCCAAAAGATTACTTTAATCAAGCAAAAATTATTCACAGCTCAAAGTAGACAAAAGAGTTATGCGGATAAAAGGAGAAGACCGCTTGAGTTTGAAGTAGGTGACCATATATTTTTGAAAATCTCTCCGGCAACTGGTGTTGGAAGAGCTATTAAGGCTAAGAAGTTGACACCAAGGTTTATGGGGCCTTTTGAGATCTTAAAATGAGTTGGACCAGTAGCGTACCAAGTAGCATTACCACCCCAAATTGCTGGAATACACAACGTATTTCATATGTCACAACTGAAAAAGTATCAACCAGATCCTTCCCATATAATTGAACCCGAGGAAATTGAACTCAGGGAGAATTTGACATTCAAAGCTGAACCAGAAAGGATTGTGGATTACAAGGACAAGCAATTAAGAAACAAGACCATTAGATTGATTAAAGTAATTTGGAAGGGCACGACTCCAGGTGATGCTACGTGGGAGACCGAGGACAGTATACGACGTGATTATCCTCGTCTTTTTGATTAAGTGAGTAGTTAATAGTTATTAATTTTAAATTTTGAGAACAAAATTTCTAAAAGAAGGGGAGAATTGTAACATCCCAATTTAAATTTTAATAGTTAATTTGGGTTAATAGAAATTTAAAAAAAAATATTTAGAGGTAAATAAATTAGTAGAAAATGATCATTAAATCTAACTTAGGATATAATTCTAAATTAAAATTTTTTTTTAAAAAAATTATTATTAATTAATTAAAAAAATATATTATTAAATTATTATTAAAAAAAAGGTATGCAAAAAAAAGAGAGAGAGAAGAAGAAAAAGAGAAGTTTGCTTCGTCCGCCGCCTCAATAGTAAAATAAAATAATAATAAAAAAAAGAAGAAGAAGAGAGAGGAAATAATTAAAAAAAATGTGGGACCCACTGAATTTTTATAAAAACTCACCTGTTCCTTCATTTCTTCATTCCTTCTTTCGTGCGTGAGCTGAGGCAGAGAGAGAGCATCTGTAAGCCAAATTCACCGGTGCTGGGTTTTAAGGTAAGAGTTTTTAATAGAATATTTAGGGTGTGATTTTAAGCTTTTTAAGACTAAGTAAGTGTTCTAAAATTTTTTCTTAGTCATCCTTCTTCTTTGGTTTCTGATTTTGTAGTGGTAGAAAATTTAAGATCTGGAAGAGGGATGAATTTCTGTTGAATAAATATGGTTTTGAGGTTGTTAGTAATATAATAAATATTCTAGAATATAAATTTATTGGTGATCTTTGAATTTGTGGCTTATGGATCAAATTCTAGACTAGATCTGAAAATATATGTTGATTTATTGAGGTTTAGATGATTATTTGGGATGAGAAATGAATTATTATGGTTATAGGATTATGATTCTAAACTAGAGACTCAATTTTTAATTTTTGGGTATTTTAGGTACGAATTTATGAAATAAAAAGAAAATTTTGATAATAGAAATTAGTTTAGAAGTTGATTTTTAGATTATTAATGTTTATTGATAATTAAAAGAGGAGTTAAAAATTTTACTTAATAGTATTAACTATAGATTTGTATTAAGATTGAAATTAGGAATTATGTTATATTTTTAATTCTATTATTAGAATTATTTTATTAGTTTCAAAAATTGAAACTAATATTTATAAATAATATGTTATTTTGTAGATTGTATTACTGGTAAGATTGTGGTGAGAGAGAAATTTTAAGGAATAATTTATTGAAAAAGCCACAAGGTAACCATGCTTTTAATTTGTGATTAGTGTTACTTCATGTTAATTGGGTGATTATTGAGAAAATTATGAATTTTGTAATATTGTATAATTGTGCAATATTATTATGAATTTGTTTAATTATTGTGGGAGGTGTCGGGAGACTTGTCATTATTGTTGTATTTATGTGCCATGTGGTACGCCCCTATTGGAGCTCAATAGGTGGCTTGTAAGGGCTCGGGCTAATCTACCTTTGGCCGGGTAATTTAGCACCGAGTGAGGGCTACGGCTCGAGGTTAATGGAGGGATATAAGGATTGTTGTTTGTGTATATTGTAATATTTCTTATATTTGTTGGAATTATATTATTTTTAATTTTCACTTAATAAGTACACACTTAACTGTTTGTATACACTATCATAAATTGGTTTTGGTTACTGGGACTTTTGAGTCTCATTATGTGGTTAACAATTTTCAGGAGAAGAGCCACGAGTGACACGTGGAGGAGTTCCAGAGGCTTAGTGGTATAGATCCACTGTCTCTTTTGGGCATTTAATTTATGATTTATAATGTGTTATATTGCCAATATTAGGGCTTTTTTTGTTTATTGTCAATTATATGAATATATAAATGTAATCATGCCTTTCAAACTATTTCTATTTTTGGTACAATTTGGATAACTGTAATTTTAATATTTGGTTTACTTTGGATTGGTTAAAAGGCATGATTATAAGGCCAAATAACTGGCTTGTGTTGAAAATTGACTAAATTGCTTATTTTATTTGTTGGGAGTATAAGGATGGACAAATGTGATTTAGTTTACTTGTTGGGAGTATAAGGATGGACAAATGTGATTTAGCCTAATGGCATGTGGGAGGTAAAAATTTATCTGAAATGTTATAGTGTGTGAGTTGAAGCCAATTATAAAGTATTTTATATCAAAATTATTGATATAAAAAATATGTTGGGTGTTTGTAACCCAACTATGGTTGAGTTAAATTATTTAAAAAAAAATTTGGTGTGTTACAATTGAAGAAACATCTTCACACTTTATTAAACAGATAATTTTGTGTAAAATAAATTCTTGTACCTTTCAGATGTTCCAGAGGATTGCTTTCGTTCAGTTTAATGATCTCACTTACTGGAAGGAAAGAGATAAGGAAACACATTAGCAAGAGGTATGATATTCTTTTTCAACTTTGGCTCTAATCTGATAAAATAACATTTCTCAATTATGCACGAGAAAAATAGAATAAAAAGAGCAAGGCAATATGCCAATTTTCCTAATGACATTTTCTATTACATAATGACAGTTTTCATGTGGAAAATCTCTTCCAACTATATTTAATTGGGAGAATTACATTAAAGTCTCACACAAGAAAATTAAATACTATAAAGTATATTCACAATTAAACTAAATTGTATTGACAATACAAACAACTATCAATGCAGCTTAGTTTAATTATCAATGAACCTTACAGTAATTAATTTATCTGTGGGGACCTGATTTTAATTCTCCCTATTTAATTTCTTCAAAATCTTTAATGTTGTATCTTTGTACATAGCAAGCTAAAAAGAATTTCTAACAGTGCTGTATCTGTACATATATAGCAAGCTAAAATGAAATGCCTAATCAATAATCCCACACATGCAAAACGAACCTGAAAGAGCAATATCTCTCCACACTATATTTTAGTGTGTGCAAGTATTATTGAAGCTTATTTAACAACACATTTCATATTGTTGACCAACATACTCTTTCTAATTTTATTTATCAATCACTTTCAATAATTTTCCTGAAACAAAAGAAAACCTTAAACTTTATTAATTATGTCTAAAAATTCAATAAATTTCTAACTTTATCTCTATTAAATATACCTACTTTAAAAATAAAATACTCTAACATTTGATAAACTTTCCAACTTTGATGGGAACAAACTGATGAAGATGAATATAATAATGATTGAGGTGTCATATAAATAGGATCAAAGTAAATAAATACTATCTCGCTATGCCCTATAAAGAAGACCAAAGGAATATATCAAAATTATAACTACATGTATTAAATTGTTTACTCTAGAGCTTGCAAAGCTAGAAAACATTACTGTTGTATCATCTTCATTCCAAATATATTATAAAACTTGCAAAGTCGAGAGACATCAAATTAAAAATATCTTACAAATATTATTGCGCTAAAGAACCAAGGAACTATTATTGCTAAAATAGGTGAAAAGGAAGGAAGAAGAGAAACTAAAAAGGCAATGAAAATGAGGTCCTAATGATAATGATTGTCCGCTAACAAATCAAAACAAAAGACAAAATCCATCAGAAACTAAAATGCTGATGAAGATGGATATCTTTGGACACTTTTAAAAATACATGAAAGACAGCCAGAAAACCTGTTTGATATTCTACCCGAATACAAAACCCAAAGGCAGTTGAAAGGAACACTGAACATTCAAAAAAGGGATGTTTTACTCTTCAAAATTTTGTTTTTTGGCCAAAAAAAAATCTCTTCAAGATTTTTATTCATGTTCTAGTTCTCTTTTTTCCTTACCTAGTAGCTAAAATGGTTTAAAAAAAAAACAAGAAGAAGAAGAAGACTTTGAAGAAGAAACAGGGAAAAGAATTGATGCAAAATCGGGGGGGAAACGAAGACAAAAGCAAAAGACAAAGGAAATAAAACGAGCCAAGCAATGCAGAATTTTATTTTGGAGCCGACAAATTTTGCATGAAAGGTGGAAGAAAATTTCCAGAACCCTCTGTAATTTGTCAATCACATGGCGTGTGCAAGTTCTGTTGCTCTTCTTCTTCTTCTTTTTCTTCTTCTCTGTAGAGCACGTAGAATACAGTCAAAAAAATTAATTCAGATAACCCTTCTACTGCCCAGAAATTTTCCAAGCCAAAAAATTGATACCAACAAATTTAATACGGAATATAAATTGATTTAGTGATACTTACTTTCTTGATGAATGGACAGATGCATTTATATAAAGCATCAGCCCCTATGGTCATTGTTCAAATGTCACCTTATTCTCACATAAGACTTCCGGCCGACGACTCAGGTAGGTTTCAGCCCTCTGCTTCTGCTTTTTCTCCGACTATGGCTTCACGCCTGCATCTTCATCTTCTTCTAAGTCCACTACTTCTGCAACACAAGTCCTAGTGTCTTCGGGGGTTCAGTCTCCACGGCGTCGTTGGCTCCTTTGAGGGATTGGGTAAACAGCAAAAGCCATGAAGTAAACTATGACGGAAGAAGAAATTAACACAAACAAAAACAAAGAACAAAAAACAAAAAGATTAGCACAAACAAACAAAAACCAAACTCAAATCAAATCAAAACAACCTTAGTTCATAAGCTCAGAGAGAACAAAATTTGCGACACAAAGAAAACAGCGACAATGAGAAAGGGAGTCAAAGAAACGCACATTGGATGAAGTCAATAGCATATTTCGATTTGAATCGTGACGTGGACCTGAGTGACTCTAGTAGTTGCTCACAAGGTTTGAACTTTTTGGACATATACCACCTAATACCAAACTGGAAAACTCACAGGGATGAAGAAGACTGCCAAGAAGAAGAGAAGCAAAGAAAGAAAGGAGATGCATCGGGGAAGGAAAAGAAGGAGGTGGAGAATGAAGCCACGAGGAAGAGAGACCTTCTTTATTCTCGCATGGACTCCTACTGCCTTGTGCTTATATTGTTAACCCACCGAACCGATTTGATCGAGAAAACTACAAGAAAGGTACAATCGCTGAGAGTTATTGATTGATGGAATGGAAGAAAATAAAATAAAATAAAAAGGTAAATACTAATACTATTAGTTTTAGTATTATCTCTTAATTTTATAAAATATCTTTTTAATCTTTTAATTTTAATATTATTAGTTTTATCCTAACAAATTTTTACATTAAATTTTTAAATATTAATAAATATTCTTAAATATTGACATATTAAATTTATTTTTTTAAAATAATAATAATTAACACAAAAAATAATTATTTAAAACTAACGATGTTAGGGTTAAAAAACTAAAAAAATACTTTATGAAATTAAATGACTAAATTAAAACCTTATATAAAGTTAAAAAATTAAAAATATATTTAGCCTTCATTAAAATAAGATATTATATGATAAAGATTTAAAATTTAAAATTAGAGGAATGATAATAAATTCTTCTAAAACAGGAAAATGATCATTTTATCTTGCAAAATGTGACAATCACAGTGAAGTTTCAAGAGATTTTTTTAAAAATTAAACTTTTATGTAAAATTACTTTAATATCTCTCTACCACTAATATTATATAATTCACAAATTTAATATAAATATTTATAAGTTTGGTTCCGTCGATGACAAAAGCAATTTAAAAAATAACAACTTTCTAAATCGTAAAACGGTACTATAATAATTTCATATAAAAATTTAATCTCAAAGAAAATCATTGAGATCTCAATGTGATTATCACATTTTATGAGATCAAATTGTCGTTTCCTTATTTGAAAAGGATTTATCTATCATTCTCCCTTTAAAATTTAAAATCCTATGTACAAGCCTTCAATCATTAAAGTCCTATCCTAATATTACAAAAAAAAATAAGGATTAAAATATAAAATATATCGTAAATATTTTAAAAAAAGCACAATTAATATTCTAGTATTTTATAAGGCATAATATCGTCCCTACATTCTTAAAAATAGCACAATGTTACCTCCGTCAGTGCTAATTTTACCGTTACATGTACATTGGAATATGGGTCCCACAAAAAGGACCACGCGTGCCGAAATTGTTTGACCAATATCCCGCGTCTCAAGCTCATCTTAACCCCCCTCTCCCTCTCATCGTCAGAAACAAAGCTTTATCCATCTTCACTCCAAATGCTATCCTCTCATGGCTAGCTTGTCATGAGCAATAATACAGACATTTTAAATTTTAACATTTCATTTTTAAGATATCGATTCCTTATGAGTTTAGATTTGACCTAATTCCTTCTTCATGATCTTGTATTAAAAAAAATATGCTATCCTTTCAATCGTCATCCATGAGTTTTGGCAACCCTAACTTCCTTCCTCACCACCCCACCCCTCTCTTCCTCCTCTAAACCCACTCTTTTGTGGAAGCAAACCCTACCCACCATCTTCTCCTTCATCATTGTTAAACCCCTCCGATCCACCACCCTTCTTTCAACCCTCAAAGTCAAATCTCCTGAAGATTCTGTCTTTCAAATTCAATAAATGACATGTCATTGAAGTCTTGCCCTTCTAGGACTTATGTGAGAGCTCCTCCACCTGTCTCTCTCCCTTTCTCCAATGCAATCCGTCTCCAAAATGATGCTATCTCAAAGTTCTGGGTTGATTCAAGGGTACAATTCCAACATAATCAAGTTATTGTTTGATTTAGTATTATCAAATCACTATTAAAAAAAGTAACTTTCAGCGACGATTTTAGAGTTTGTCGCTAAAAATGAACAATTTGTAATGATAAAAAAAAATTGTCACTAAAAGTTTAACTTTTTGCAGCGACATTTGAAGTTGTTATTGAAAGTGTGACTTTTTGCGATGATAATATATAATCACTGTTGATTGTCAGACTTTTAGTAGTGACAAGTGTATGTCATTGTCGAAGATCTAAGTTTTAACGGCAACATATAAGTCACCGCTAAAAGTTACAATTAGCAACAACTTTTTCGAATCAAAGTGAGAAGTGAGACTTAAGAATCACCACTCAAAATTTTATATTATCATCATACTTTTTATTTTTTATTTAATTTAATATTTAATATTTTAAGACATTACTTTTGTTATATTATTTAATTTTATAATAAATATATAAAATAACATAATGAATTTATCATCATAAGTTGTATAAGTTATGATCATGCATAGTATAAAGAGCAGATAATGACAATGCATGACAAAAAGTGAGAGAGAAAAGTGCGTGTGCGTGCACGTGTGAACATGACTCCTTTGTATGGGCCTTTAAGTCTTCAACCATTAAAGCCTTACAAAAAATAAAAATGTACTCCCTCCATTTTTATCTATAAAAGAAATTATTACTTTTAACTTATTTTTTTATATAAATAAAATTATATTTTTTTTAATAAACATTTATTGCAAACTTCTTAAATTATTTCCATAACTTTATCATTCATAATTATAAAAAAATAATTAATGAATGTTTGATTAACACAATTAATAAAGAATATTGCAATATAATTATTTTATTTTCAAACACAATATAATTAATCAATCTTCTTAAATTGTGTGATATAATTTTTTTCTCCAACAAATAAAAACGAAAGGAGCATATAACGATACATTATATAACTTTTAAAAATTATAAGATATTAATTATAAGAAACTCTTTTCAAATCATTCATTAGGACATAACTCTTAGAAAGGTTGTTGGCTCAAAACATTAAGGATAAAAAAATCATAAGATATATAAGTTATGAACATCTATAATATAATATTTATAATAAGCAACTTGTAATTTATTATTCCATTCTAATCATTTTCTCAAAAAATCTAGTCATTCCTTAAAAAAGCTTAATAAGAGCATAATATCATTTCAAAAAACAAAAAAGAAATACAAAAAAATGTCAAAGTGTCCACGGACCGAAAAATAACCCTCACAGTTTACAAAACTTGATTGTCATTTGAATATTTCAGGAATATTTTTTGTCATTTTCTCTTATTTTTCTTTACATTGTAATTTTTAAAAATACCATGTCAAAATTTAATAAATAAGTATAGAAATTTTTTTACAAAAACAAAGAAAAGTCAACAATCATCATTTATGACGTATAAACATTGTCAACTTGGGTTGGACAAAGCAGAAAAAGCTAGACCCTCTGTTAAATCAAAATTTAAATTCCCACAAAACAAATGCCGATATTTAATATTTGATCATGTGCCAGCCATCTTTTAATAGGAATATACGTGAGCATAATTAAAAAATACAATAAATATTTTCCCTTGCTTTTTTACCCTGTTCCAGTACTAAAGCAGCCAAAATTTTGACCAAAAGAACGAGAAACCAGAGTGCCAGTTACAGGTGACACGCAGCGACTTTGAGGGTACAAAATGAAAAATTATACAGAAAAATCACCGTAGAAAAGGTTTCCATAGATTTACATACAATCAACCTCCAAATAAGACCAACAGTATCCTACAATTAATAATATAAAAAACAAAATCACTAAACAATTACTAAAGTAAGAATATAAAATAACGTAATGAATCTCTATTAAGCTATAATACAAGGAGATTAAAGATAAAAGGCACCAAGCTCATCGTGCCCATGAAACAGAATCAATTTCATCTCTCGCTGCTTTGTACAGTTCAAGCCTTTTAAAACATTGTTGTCTCCTCTCCATTAATGCAGGGTCTTCGTCTAACAATTCTAATAGCTGCTTACCCTGAAAATACATCCCATTGATTAGTATGGTTTGGTTTGGTTTGGTTTGGTTTGGTTTGTCATTCAGGAGAGAAGGGGAAAAACAGTATGGAAATTCAGCTTGGTCAGCCAGAACCAATATTGCACAGAAGACAGCCAAAAAAAACAAAGCCAATCTCATACTTGGGATTCAATCCCCAAGAATATGTAAAGAAAGGAAAAAAAAATGTACTTCGTAATTTTCTGCTCTTGCATAACTGTCTCAACCCTTGCTAGAAATTTCCCACTGGTTCAGTTGTGTCTTAGTTACCAATATGTCAAACCACACACAATATTAACAGATAGGTAAATAAATAGGAGGGAAGGTTGGGGAGAGAGAGGGAGAGAGTACCTCTTTCTTCCCTATTTGCACATAGAAATGGTTTAGCAACGAATGCTTTGCTTCTCTGACCTGACAATAAACAACAGCCTTAGGAATGGTGTTCCTGAGAGTATCTGCCACCAAACCTATGTAGGATGACACGTTTGAAGCAATCCTCCTGAAGTGGCCCTCTGAATAACGATCCACAGTTGGTGGAGGAGCAGTATTTCCATTTCCAATTTTCTCAATATCTTGTGGAAGTCTCCGGAAGAAATCTACAGTAAGGTAAGAAGCTTCCATGTCAACAAGCCGAATAGTACACTTCTTACTCTCCTCACGGAACCTTTCTAACGCCTCATTTGCAGCAGCAGCTATTTCAGCTTGGAGAGTTGGAAAACGCTTCAGTTCCTGTTTTAAATTATCCCAAAAGTATTAGTATTATTATAGATTGTTTTAGCTTGGCGAAAAAAGTAATACCTAATATTTACCTGGGTTTCAGCCATTGATTTTCTCACAAGTTCTTTCAAGACAAAGTGAACCTGCATCAAAAATATAGGGAGAAAGCATCAGTCTTTTATTAATGGCCACGAGACAAAAATTACAACCAGGACTGCTTACAGCATCAACTGAAGCTTCAGCCGGGCCTCTAAAGTAATTAAGAGACCCCTCAATCAAGCGCCGATAACCTTGCTCTGGGGCAATTAAGTGAGGCTGATAACCATCAGCCTCTGATACCACTCTCCTTACATTCTGAATAGAAAGATGCCGGTCAAATGGGAGCTTCCGTAAAGCAGCAGGCAGCTGATTGTCAAAGACATTATATATCCTATCTCCTCCTGGTCGCCTAAGATGATTAAAGGAGAAGCACATTAAGTAACCAAGGAGACTGATTGACTTCAAAATAACCATTTCAAAATGAATAAAGTACACTACTAATTCACATAGTCGTATATAGCTGTATAGAGTGGTTTTCTAGAATAGAACAAGTTCAATGCTAGCATGCTTATCCCTCAACTAACATGCTCAAATGAATTTACTTATTAGAGGGATAAAAAGCAGCGGTAGAAATAGTTAAATTACAACCTTAAAATAGAATCCCAAAAAATCAAACAATATTTAGTAAGCAATATCCAAGTAGAAGTGTAAAAGAAAACAAAGTTCATATATTACCCGCCGTCTAAATGCTCCTTGAATATCCGATCAAATGCTCGGCAAAGTTCCAGTATGGTGTATAATTGAGCCTAAAACAAAAGTTGTGCTTGAATAAAAATTCAAAGGAAAATACATTTTTAAAAAGGAATTGTATACTTTTCAATCATAACAAAAGGAAACTGCTCACCCCAGCATCAGAAGCAATAGGTCTCCCAAGATGATCCATCTCTGAGTCAAGTTCGTCAATGGTTTTGTTTATCAAAGATGTTATACTAGGTATCCGTGCCCTGATTACTGACTCCAAGTGCTACAAAGAAGCTCATAATTAAAATAATACTCTTTTTAAAGAAAAGAAAAGGATATTTTCTGCAAAGGCCAACCTGTGATAGAAGTTTTGCAAGGTACTCTGAACCCATTTTATTGGCTAAGTGCCCATAGTCAGCACTGGTGGCAAAGTACTCACGCTCCTTGCGTCTAGCCACAATCATATCAACATTTTTATTGATATCAGCTTGGGATCGATTCACAATACCAACCCAAGGATGCTGCAAGCGGTAAGATCTTCCTTCTAGGACCTTGAAGAAATAAATGCAATATAGGACTAAGCAACTATACGATGAGAGGCATGCTTCTAACTAAAACATGTACAGGATATAAATCATTAAGGGAAGAAAACGTTAAGAGAGAAAGAGAGAGATTACTTCCAATGCATTGGTTCCTTTATCCATTAGGTCCAATTTTGTCAACACCCCAAATGTACGTTCACCTAGCAAAGTACCATAAAGTTCTCAGTGACAGACAGCGACACAAGTAAAGGCCATATGTGAACAAGAGAAGGAAAAATACCTGTGGGATCCACTTCCCTGGAAAGTTTAATAGCATCAGACGTTGCTATGTCTTGGTTGGCTGGAGATATTGCTAGTATAATGCAATTAGGCTGCAAAAAGAATAAAACTATCACACTAATGTGCAAAGTTGCAAACCAAGAGCAACACTAGCAAACCAATTTATCATTTAAAATGGTCGAACAAGGTAAACAAGTAGTACACACCAACCAGAGAAACATAAAGGGATGTTGTATTATAATTGGTAGCATACAATGTTAACCCCAACTGCGGGTGCAAGCCCAACTTAAGAAGTAAGAGCAATCAAAACATCACAGAATCACCAATAAACTTCTCCCAAGTCTTTTGAACGAAAGCAAATATGAAAATAAGAAGCATACTATTATTTCCCAATTAATTAATTTACTTACATTAGCCGTTCATGTTAACTCTAAAACACATTATTCCTTATCTAATTGCTTAAAAAAACATAACTGGAATTGGCCGAATGTAGAAGATCCTTGCATTCAAATTTCTATAATTTATTTGATAAGAATGAGGCAAAGAGAATGCAACTACAGTGTCGTTATCAGATAGGTCACTAATGTTCACAGCACAAGGATATTGTCCTTTTACCTTCTCAACATAAGATCGAACCATCATTTCAATGTCTTGAACAATAGTCTCAGGCTGTCCTTCTGAAAATAACAAATGTAACTGCTAAATACAAGATAACGAATATCTTTCATCCTAACAATTAATGTATGATCAGAAATTAAATTCATAACATACCTATAGCAACTTTGGTCAAACCCGGTAAATCAATCAAGGTTAGGTTGACAACTGTTCAAATAAATAGGAGAAAGACAAAAAATTAGAAGTTTGCGCTAAAATTTATGCATATAAAAATAAAAAACATAGAAAGACTACTCTTATTTTAAGCCATAAAATATACTTGAAAGACTATAAATTGCTACATGCTTAGATAATTAGATAATTATTAAAAGGAAAAAAGTGTAAATAAGAAAATTAAGTTATTAATTATAAACAAAATAAAACCACAGACAACTGTCGTTCTTATGACCTAATATACAGCAAATTTAAAGGGGGGAAAATTCCTAGTCATAAGTTCAACTGCAAAGAAGTTAAATGGTGCACCAACTTAAAAAAATAAGGGAGCACACACTAGAGGTGCCAATGCTTTTTGATGGAAAAGGAAACAAAGCACTTGTGAACTAGCATTTGCGGAAGCCTGCAAAGGCTTCTCTAGGATAATAGGTAAGAGAACAGAAGAAGGAAAGAAAGCAAACATCAAGGAACATTTGGAAAACTATTATTTGAAACCCTGCAAAGGCTTAATTCTGAGATCAGTAACAACACTGGGCATTATACATTCAGAATAAGCACTATATTCGTTGATTTTTAGTTAGGAGGCTCTGAGTAGGATTCTAAACTGGCAATCAGTTCCAGTCACTCTTGTAATTGGTAACTCAAAACAGAAGGTACTGTCCTTTTCTCCCCCTGGTTTGATTGAGGGTCAGCAAACACCTCACATGAGTATGGATTCAAAAATTATGGACTGGTGAAATTTGTTAATTGAGGCTTTCCCATATTATTTTGTATTAATTCTCTGCATTATTCCCCAATCCACAGGTTTTACAATTTTGACGGATTTTGCATGTTTTAGGAATCATAATTATAGGAAAATTCAGATATTTATATTGCTTTTATTCTGCTCACTTTACTTCTGGGTCTTCTAGTAATGCCTTTCATTATTCCAAGAACTAATTAATTTTAATTAATACCAATGATTTGTCATCAGTAATGAATGCAGGAACCCATAATGCATTAGCTCCTTCTGAGCAACAAATGTCTCATATAAGCTTTTAAAGTAGGAGGTGTTTCTATGTCAGGTGGCTAGAATCATGTGGAGAAGGCTCTTGGGAATTTTCTAAAAACCTAGGGTTTCTATGAGCAGATTAGGAGGATTTCTTTCAACATATTGCACATCGTCTAGGCAGAGGAAAGCAGGACAAATGATGTCTTAAGATGGAATGAAATGTAATGATTTTTTCCGATGCAACTTTGCATAATGCAAATGTAGGCTTCCATATGAAGTTCAGCCAACAGTTTCTTTAAGGACCTTCTATCTTAGACTTTGCAAGAAGATACGTCACATACTGTACTGAGAAGTTTGTTTAGCAATTCTTGCTCGGTTCAATTTTGGTCTGGTATCATGTTCCGTATTCTTATATCAATCCACTCAATAATCATTTTCCTAAGGCCAAAAATTTATTTTAAAAAGAAAAAGAAAGAACATGCATACAAAAAAATATAAAAGGTAATAGGGCTCTCTTTTCTAAACTACTACAACATTGGACACATCAGATAACAGCTAGTTGTCTACAAGAAAATTTGAGACAATGAAATTTGAAGCTCACCATTTGGAGAATAGATGCTAAGATGAATTGGAATAGGAGATATTTGTTTGTTCTTTCCTGTGACTCTATCAGTTTCATCTTGAATTTCCTGGCGAACCAGGGCTGCACCAAATCATAAAATATACATCAGTGTCAGCACCATTTGTATCTTCAATAACGAGAAAATATGAAAATCAATTGCACAAAAGCTATTGTGACACTGCTCCTATAAGTTGAGTAGTGAGCACCAATGTGATGACATGATGAATTTAAGCTAACAAATGATGAGTTAATATATAATGACTAAATCTCATACAATTCATCAACCAACCAATCAATCAACATCAAATAAGAAATCAATAGACAGCCACACTATTCAAAAGCTATGAACCATGCAACTTCTCTCAAGCTCCATGCAACCTTTTTATTTGTTCAATCTTTCTCTACGCATTTCATGAGTATAATATTTGAAAAACTTCAAAGCCAATATTTCTAATGTGAATCGCATGGAAAAATATAGTTACAGGGGAAAAAATGAAACTCCAGTAACTAACGTTGGCAGAGCCAAAACATGCACATATGTGCCCGATGCACCAGCATAAAAATTTACAACCAACTTAAATGGACATGCAACTTCATCAGAACCAGAAAGAGGAAGATAATGCAGGTGTATAACTCATTACAAAACTCGAGGGTGAAGCAAGGCAAGGATAGGCTTCATATTAGAAATCTCACAGCCCAGAGCATACATTTTTTTGTTTTGTTTTTTTTTTTTTTGAAGGGAGCTCCATACAAACAATAATCAAAGTTATAGAATGCTTCTCGTCCCTAAGTTGCTGTTAATCTGGACAAAAAAATTAAAATAAAAATTAACCAGTTTACTAAATGAATTTATTGGGAAAATTTTGAACCAACATACTTGGTCAACCACACAGAACCAACCTGTATAAGCTCCCACAAATTGTTTATTATAAAATAAAATGCCATATGTCACATGACAGAAAGGACAGGTTCACAAACAAAGTTGCTCAGTGAATTTATGAGCCAGCCTAAAAGTGTGATGGACATCCCCAACTCAATTTTATCACAAAGTTCAATTTCATAAAAGCATGGGTAACATAATCATAAACATAAGAAAGTTAAGGGGCATTATGTATCGCAATGTGGTTGATAGTCAAGTATACAAATATTCGTAGTACTAATATAACATTTTCTTACAGGAGAGATGAAATATAATCAAATCTATCGTCTGCAGAACAGGAAATGCAAACAGGGTTATAACTCTGTTATAAGAAAGCTAAAACAGAGAAGGGGGAAAAGGCCCCCTCTATAAGTAATGAATATGCATGCGCATTACAATATAAGATTATATTAAACTTAAATCAAAGCAACACAGCATTAAAAGGGGTGAGATCAGCTCGATGATTATCATGAATGCGAAAGCGAGAAGAACAAAGAATGAAGAACACGTACAAAAGTCGGTGAACTTTCTCCTAGGCAAGTGAAGGAATTCGGCATATTCTTGCGATCCTTCATCCGTTTTATGAAGCTGCAGCACCAAAGGACGTCTAGTCACAATCCCTACAGTTCACACAAGACCATCGTAAGGCAAGAAAGGAACCTCCATCGAATTGAGAAGAAATAAGAACTTAGTAAACCACAGTAGAATTAAGAAATGAAAAAGAAGAGAGAGGGAAAACCAAACCTGACCCTCTGGGAAGAAAGTCACGACCAACAATACTCTCCAAAACGGAAGACTTCCCGGAACTCTGTTCCACGTTTAGAAGAAAACAAAACAGAAAAAGGAAAATTAAGAACCGAGACAACACAAATTGGGGGCGGGGGCCAACAGAATTGAAAACGACACGACTTTGATCATCTAATTTTCTTTCTCCAACCCAAATTTTTCACATCATAACCTCCAACTGGTGAAAAAAAATACTTGAACGACGGTAGGATATGATATTAACAGACCTGACCACCGACGACAGCAACGGAAGGAAGGGCTTCCCAGAGAGAAGAAAACGCGTTGTCACCACCTCCATAGTCACCGAGAACAGTACAAGCCCTCTGGATACGATTCACCAACCCAATCAAGCTCTCCATGGTCGTCATCTTGAACGTTCTAGCTAGCTCAAGCTCTCTCTGGGGCCTCAGAAAACCTAAGCTTCCGGGACCAGCTCAAAGGGGGAAGAAGAAGAACCAGAAGAAGAATTATATCCTCAAACCGTCAAACGAACGCTAATTCTCGAGAAAAAGAATATACGACTTCAAAATTACCGAAGGGGAAAAATCTGCCGTTGCGAGAGAGAGACAGAGAGTGCGTGTGGGGGAGTGCACCGTTGTTGTGATGGGTATTGGTTTGGCTTTTGGCTTACCTTTTTGATTTGTAGATATGAGAAAAGTTGCTTTGAAATTTCAAATTTTGAAATTGGAAGAAGTGGTGTCTGTCATTAGCAATCGCCTCGCGTCAGTGGGACCACAAGTCCATGATATAGCGTGTGTTTGGATTGAGGAGAAACGCGCGTTTTTAATTCCAGAATTGATTTTTTGAACAAAATATCCAAACAACAGAAAAATACAGAAATCAATTAAAAACACAAAACGCACGTTTTTTGTTAAGCTCCTTCCACCAGCTTTTCGCAAAAAATTTATCAAAAATATTAGAAAAAATTATAAAGAAAGGCCCAAAAAAAAATTAAAAAAAAAGCACATAATTTAATAAAAATAAAATTAAACTCTCTTCTTTTCCCTTTTTTTTTCTTAATAAAATTTAAACTTTGTATATTCAAAAAATTAATATTTGATATTTAAAAATTAAATTATATAATAATTTATATAGTTAAAAATTAATTCTGATTAAATTATTCAAACAACTTCAATTCTGTTAAAATCAATTTTAGAAAAACAGTATCCAAACAGATTGCATCATAATATAATCAATTATAATTAAAATCTACTACTTAATCAATTATTTTCATAATCTATTATACCGAACTGAAATCCAAACGGACCCATAATAATATTTCTGGCGGCTCTGATTCTGACTGTAGAATACTAGTCGGTGAGAAGATATGAAACCGCCCGTTAAGCAGACGCTGTTCCACACCTTGAGCCAAATCCATGTATTCCTATCTTAGGACCTGTTTGGATACCTATTGAAAATTAATTTTAAGATTAAAATTATGATTTTGTAAAAGTTTATCCAAACACCTTCATTTTATAAAATTTCATTTGATTTAAGAAACTCTATTTTAGAGAAGCTGAAATTTCTTCCATTTGCAAAATTCCATTTGGCTCCTTTTCTTTATATCATTTATTTGCACATTCAAAATTAATTTTTAAAAAATCATTCAAACATATTCAATTTATCAAAATTAATTTTTAAAAATTTATCCAAACATCATCACGTTTTAATAATTAATTTTTTAATAATCAATTTTTTAATTGAAATTCAAATACACCCTTAAGTTATTCTGGGGCAAATTCATCAATTAATCTCCATGGTTTGTAGTCAATTTTAAGTCAGTCCCTTTCTTTTGTACTTTAGGTTATTAATCAATTTACAAAAATACTCCTACAATGCACACGTGCCATTAATGATGCTAATGTTGTGGCAAACATGTGGAAGCTAAGATAGCATAATTATATTGACTCATAATCACCTCTTAAAAACTTACCTTGTCCATGTTGCAGACCATTTAATTAAAGTTCATAAATAAATGATTTTTAGGTAGTTTAAAAATTTATAAAAAAAAGTTATTTTATAGAGATTTTATAAAAAGTAGATATTATTTTATAATTGATGATAATAATAATAAAGTGATTATTAGTTAATTATTTTTAAATTTTACAATATATTTTTTATTTTTATTTTATAAAAATAATTTATTATTATATTATTTTAAAATCTTATAATATATTTATATATTTTGCCTTTTTAAAGCACTCTCTTTCATCTATCATATCAAATTATTTTTAAAAACTACTCAAAATAATTTTTTAAAATAATTAAAGATATTTTTTTAGGATTCTGATTATTTTTAAAAATTTAAATAAACATGGGAAAACATAATAAAAACTAACAAAAAAATTTTTTTTTCATCAACATAACAAAAACTCACAAAATATATTTTTCTCAAAAAATAAGTGATTTTTGTTATGAAATAAACTAAAACAAACGGATTTTAGAATTTGTAACTAATATAGGTATTGATTATTAGAGGGTATTAATTATTAACATGATCATTAGAACTTAACGATAGCTAATTATATATCCATAAACATTGTTATTTTGTGTTGAGTTGTTAAAATTATGTTGATTTGTATAAAAAATAAGTGCCAAGAAAAAACAACAACATGTTGGACATTGAATCAAATTTCACTTAAACACAATATGGATGAAATTTTAGAAAGAATTTATACGACAACTAAGATAATTTTTTGGTTCATACAATATTCACTTCATGTTCTAAAATCTAAATAAGTAAGATGTTTATCATCTCAGCATTTCGTTGACTCCGCACCCAGACTGGCTGGAACAAGTTAACTTAGTTGTATGGTTTAGCAGATTTTGTAGAGTTTTAGGATGAAATACACAAACAGCCCAAATTACAGTTTTGGTTTCTAGGTTTTCAGTTTATATCGAATAGGGACCTGACTGAGAGAAATACAAGCCATTAGGGACAAATTTATCAAGTTCCCACTTTTTTATACACGATGAGTTTCTCATTAGCAAAGTCAAATAAAGCAAATTACTGATATGCAAGTATTAAGAATACACGTCTGCATATGCAATATAAAAACTTTAAGTTTTAACTATAAATCATGCAGATTATTTCTCAAATTTTTGATACACGGCATGGGTTTAATTAACATCAATAATAATTATTTTTTTTAGAATTAGGAATGTTTTATTAATAATAGTGACCCAACGAAGGGTAAAATTTTTACTCCATAGATATATAAATTAAGTCATAATCATTATTTACAACATAAATAATTGGTTTATTATAACGTCCTAATGTAACATTATTTAATATCAATTATATTTATTATTTTAAGTAAATTTTTAACCCACCTAACCCTTCTCCATGATGGGGAACAAAGATCTTCAAAAAATGGATTAAGGGCAAAATTCCCTAGAATATTTTCTCTAAAAACACTTGACATTTTAAACTTTTTTTAAAGTATTTTTTCTTCAAAAGTTTTTTTAAAAAAGAGTATTTTTATCCCACTGTTAAAAATCATTAACATTGATCATTAAACTCAAGTTTGACATAAGATATTTTTGTATTTTTTCCTCTTTCCTTCTATATGTAGTCTCTAAATTTGCAATGAATTCTTTAACTTTTTTTTTCCAACAAATGAAAACAAAGACAAAAAAATGTAAAAATAAAGGAGGGTAAAATTATAAATATCCTGGTCAAATTTTAGTTAATAGTTAATGGTAGAAATTTTTAATGATGGGAAAAAATGCTCTATTTTTTAAACTTTCAAAGCAAAAATACTTCAAAAAAGTTTAAAATACCCGGCACTACTTAAGAAAAAGTTTTAACATATTTTTCCCATTTAATCCTTAAAAAATCAATATACCATTTTAAAGCTAAATCAATTCACATGACATTATTTATCTGTCCTTTTACCGTTTGCATGGAAATGCTTGCAAAGCTGACCAAAAAAAAAAAAAAATTGGCCAACAACTAAGCCAGCAAAAAATTTAAATGTATACAACACATGGCACTGCTAGCTTGAAATATGCTGTATATTACATTAGTAATGAAAGAAATTGAAGGATACATAAAGTCCAGAACGAAGCAAAACAAAACCAAACAACAAAAAGCAGGTTGAAAGAGTAAATATTTGTCTTAAAAAGTTTTAAAAAAAATGAAAAAATACTATTTTATAAAGAAAGTTTAATGTTTATAAAATTACAAAAAATAATTTTGATCTTTATATTAATCCTTATAAAGATTAAAAGCTTTAGTAATTTAAAATATTAGTCCATAAATTTTAAAATAATTTTAATCTTTATAATTTTATTTTCTAAAATATAGGAATAACATTTTAAATGGTTAAAACTATAGAGATTGAGTTACATTGAGTCAACATTTAAGAAATAAGTTGCAATTTAATTAAAACTATAAAGACCATATTACAACAAGTCAAAATTTACAAACTAAATTATAACTGAGTTAAATTTACAACAACTTAATGATTAATTTTTTTCTTTTGAAAAACTATAATATAATTAATAAACCAAACTCTCATTTACTGTGTCAATTTGAAGGTGTATTTGAATTAAAAAATTCATAGTTGAAGTTAGGAATCAATTAAGATTGTACATGATTCAAATGTGATCTATATTTAGATATTATTTTTAAAAAGTTAGTTGGACAAAATAAAATTTATTTGTATAACTTGATTTAAAAGCTCGTTGACATATATGATAACAAAAATAGACATAAGTTTTCTTGTATATTTTTTTGTTACTAATTTGATATTTTTAAGAAAAAATATTAAACTTAAAATTACATTTGTTTTACAAAGTATTCCCTCTATTTAAAAATATAAAGCATTTTTAACTGAATCTCACCCTCAATAAAATTATTACCTACTTTTAAAATAACTCTATCTTTTCATATTTACCCTATTAAATACTCTACAATAAATATAAAATTATTATCAATAGGGATACTTTTAAAAAAAGGTAATGATTACATCTTAAAAGATCAAAAATGCCTTACATTTTTTAACATCTAATTTTTTAAAAAATGTCTTATATTTTTGAACTAAGGGAACATATTACAAATATAAAATGCATTGATAAATTAAAAAAATAATTTTTAAAAGATAAAATTCAAAAATTCAAAATATTCAATTATGAATAGCTAAAATAAACTCATAAATTTCAAATTATTCAATTCATATGATCTATAATTTGGTCTCTAATTATATCACAGACACAATGCATCTGTCTTGTGATCTAGGTAGATTTGACATGAATATTTTACCAATATCCATACCTACTCATGGTCATCTACACTTTCATCTCTAGTTCATATGAATTGCGCATTAGATTAGCAATTGATTTTTTTTCTAATAAAGTTATGTATTGTCATTGTTGCACAATCTATTTCAACTTGTGTTTTATAACTTAATTTGGGCATATATTTAGTAGAATTGCAAACATATTCTTCCGCACCCTAAAAGTCCTTTCTATAGCACCTCTCAAACTTGAATGACAATAATGTCCCAATGACATACGACTATGACATTCTATATCACATGTATCTTTCTTCCAATAATTCTCAATTGATCCCCATAGTCATTGACTTTGAAACACAATAAGGACAGGGCTCCTCTGGCATGCCTAGTTCACACAAGGAGCACGACGCTTGTAACATCCGAATTTAAATTTTAATAGTTAATTTAGATTAATAAAAATTAAAAAAAATATTTAGAGGTAAGCAAATTAGTAGAAGATGATTATTAAATCTAACTTAAGATATAATTCTAAATTAAAAAAATTAATTTAAAATTTATTTATTAAAAAAATATTAAATTATTATTATTATTATAAAAAAAAGAGAAGAAAAGGTATGAGAAAGAGGAAGGAAAGAAAGAAGAAAATGAGATGGCTTTCGGTGCAATCATTATGTATGTAATAATAATAAAAAAAGGGGAGAGAGAAAAGAAAAAATAAAAAAAAATGTAGAACCCACTGAATTTTTATAAAAACTCACCTGTTTCCTTCGTTTCTTCATTCATTCCTTCGTGCGCGAGCTGAGGCGGAGTGAGCGTGAGTTGCCAGTGCGACAGATCTAAGTTTTTAAGGTAAGAGTTTTTAATAGGATATTTAGGGTGTAATTTTAAGCTTTTCAAGACTAAATAAGTATTCTAAAAATTTTTCTTAGTCATCCTTCCTCTTTGGTTTCTAATTTTGTGGTAGTAGAAAATTTAGGATCTGAAAGAGGAATGAATTTATGTTGAATAAATATGATTTATGAGGTTGTTAGTAGTATAATAAATATTCTAGAGTATAAATTTATTGATGATCTTTGAATTTGTGGCTTATGGATCAAATTCTAAACTAGATCTGAAAATATATGTTGATTTATTGAGGTTTAGATGATTATTTGGGATGAGAAATGAATTATTATGGCTATAGGATTATGATTCTAAGCTAGAGATTTAATTTTTAATTTTGGATATTTTAGGTGCAAATTTATAAAATAAAAAGAAAATTTTGATAATAGAAATTAGTTTAGAAGTTGATTTTTAGATTATTAATGTTTATTGATAATTAAAAGAGGAGTTAAAAATTTTACTTAATAGTATTAACTCTAGATTTGTATTAAGATTGAGATTAGGAATTATGTTATATTTTTAATTCTATTATTAGAATTATTTTATTAGTTTCAAAAATTAAAACTAATATTTATAAATAATATGTTATTTGTAGATTGTATTATTAGTGAAGATTGTAGTGGGAGAGAAATTATAAGGAATAGTTTACTGAAAAAGCCACGAGGTAACCATGCTTTTAATTTGTGATTAATGTTACTTCATGTTAATTGGGTGATTATTGAGAAAATTATGAATTTTGTAATATTGTATAATTGTGCAATATTATTATGAATTTGTTTGATTATTGTGGGAGGTGTTGGGAGACTTGCTATTGTTGTTGTATTTATGTACCATGTGGTACGCCCCTATTGGAACTCAATAGGTGGCTTATAAGGGTTCGGGCTAATCTACCTTTGGTCGGGTAATTTAGTACCGAGTGAGGGTGTCACACCCCAAAAACAGAGGGTGACCGGCACGGGTGTGAACCACTCTCACATTCCCGTAAGCCTCCATGTGAATATTTATTCCATTTTTTTTAGAAAAGAACAAAATTCAATCAAATCATATGAGAATTAAAATAACTTCTTTAAATTCATTATCATAAGAAAGTGTCAACGTTTTTTTTTTTTAGAAATTTCGACAGAACCTCCCCTGTAACTAGGATCTCCCAAAAACTCTACAACAAAAATTTCTTTTACAAATACCAGTATAATTCAGGAGCATAGCTCCTTCCAGCCATCAACCAATATGCAGACCAAAAATAAGATTTATCAACAACCTATGTGGAGCATCTACCCTTTCTTTCAAATCAAAACGACATACAAATCATATATTTACATTAAAGCAACAATACCAATCAAAAAGGTCCACCCACTGTAGCTAGTTGCCCTTTTGAGGTTGATGGTGGGATCAGCGTCAGCTAGCAAATCTGATGCCAAAATAATTTTCCAGTGAATAGCATTCCCATGAGGAAAATTCTTAAAATTTTTAATCAATAATCTCTAATAATGGTGTCAACTAGTTAAAAGCAATTCCACCAAAATTTATAAACATGTAAGTCATAACCATATTTATAAAATAAAAGTAAACTGAAAGCAATTTATGTTATCATGCTTCAAGAAAACAATCTGCTCTCATATAACTCAAAGTGATACAAATTACTAGTCAAAATTAAGTAAATTTCAAAAACACATATTAATCAACATTTAAAATTTTGAGAACTCAACAGAACAGGTTACAAATGTGGACACTCAGTCCACGAGGGTAAATAACCAAACGCAGCTTATGCCACGAAAACAAACGTGGACACACCAGTCCACGAGGGTAAGTAACCAAACGCAGCCGTAGCTACGAAACAAACGTGGACACTCAGTCCACGAGGGTAAGTAACCAAACGCGGCTCAGGCCACGGAATCAAATGCGGGTACGAAGCCCACGAATACCAAACGTGAGAATCAAATTCACGAAACAAACTAGCTAGTATTTAACCACAGCGCGCTACGGGCTAACGGAATTGCCGTTAGCAGCAATGTTCTGTTTAGAGTCCTCTCAAAAATCGTGTTTCAAACATGCGAGAAAAATAATTATTTCTGAAATATAATCTGCGTTTCCAATACCAAACTCGCATGCATCACTTTAAATTTCAATTTAAGACCTGTTGAAAATAGTCTTTCATAAAATAATATACGAACTTGCGTTATCTATATAATCAAGGATTTCAAGAGTTTAATAAACCAACTCATTCTATAACTCTTTGAAACACATTCCCTGAGGAAACAAATGCATATACCTTTCTTTAAACATCTCGTATTGATATCACAAAGTTTCAATACTAATGTAATTCACAAGAATAAAATATCTCAATGAAATTTTTTATTGAAAATAAAAATACCAATAAAATAGATTAAAGGGAATACTATTCACTTACTTGTTGAAGCTTTAAATTCTCAAAATGTTCCTTGTCTTTAATTTTGGTCAGGGTCCCGTTCTTCCTCGCACCCTAACAGAATATATATATATATATAAATAAATGAAATTTTTTTTAAACATAATTCCAAATCAATCACCATCATATTTAGAATTGGTCCAAGTGTTATCGTTAACATCACTAGTCCCCACCAATTTGTTTTAGCTAAACCATCCATTCATGATTCCATAGCTTGCACACTATAAACTTCTCCCACCAAACATTATCCTTCATACTTACAACATTTCCCACTTTTGAGGTAAATTTTTTTAACCATATTCAATTCAATTCAAATCCATTTAGCTCGTAGGATTATGACCCACACTAACACACATATATTTAGCAAGTCTTTAAACAAACTTCCAACTTAAATTTGAATCTTCTCCCTCCTATAACAGCATGACATAACAGTAACAAAAGACATGCATAATATATATATTCCTTTTTTTTTCTCAGCCACATACAGCCATACACAGTCACAGGGAAGCCAAATTCTTTTCTGCCACTTTAATCACCAGTTCACATATATACAGGGTAAAAGAAGCCTAAACGTGAAGCCTTCTCACCTTGATTCACCACAACAGAAAACCAAGATGAAGAAATTGCAACAGCTGGCTGAACAGGGGAGATATAATCTGAACACTATCACGATGTATAGCAATGAAAGGAGCTTGACTCCACAGCACCGATACAAGCTTACAACAATAACTCTACTCTAGTTTTGATGCTTCATGATTTTTCAGCTCAGAACACCCGGACCGAACAGCATACAGGGAGAACGCAGAAACAGGGAGCACGTAACAATAATGCAGAGCACAAAGCTCACGATTGAGTTGGGAAAGGAAGAACTTACGAGTAGAGTCCTCTAGCTCTAACGACTTGGTCCTTCACTCTAACAGCTGCTTGAACGTGAACAGCACAGGGAAACAACAGACCAGAAAAAAAGAAGAAAAACAGAGTCTGTCTGCGTGAAGGAGCGTCTAACCATCACTGAGTAGTGGTGAACCTTCTCCGTCGCCGATGATAGCCAGAAGTAAAGAGGGGAGAGATAGTCGGTTATGGTAGAAGGTTGGAGAATAATATTGCACAGTCTCGAACTTTCTCTCTGTGTGTATGTGTACCGATCGGATAAGAAGAATGAAAGAAAATTTATCAAATGAGAAGGAGGGCAAGATGGTAATTTTATATAGATAAAAGAAATAAAAACTTCTCCTCAGTATTGGTTCGAACTTGAGAGCCAATATTTCTCCTTACTATACATATTTTCAATTAATATAACCACTATTAAACACCAACTTATAAATATACACTTATTATTATTATTATTATTATAAATTTTTTTTTCTTGGCTATTACAGAGGGCTACGGCTCGAGATTAATGGAAGGATATAAGGATGGTTGTTTGTGTGTATTGTACTATTTCTTATATTTGTTGGAATTATATTATTTTTAATTCTCACTTAATAAACACACACTTAACTGTTAGTATATACTATCATAAATTCGCTTTGGTTATTGAGACTTTTTAATCTCATTATGTGGTTAACAATTTTGAAGAGAAGAGCCACGAGTGACATGTGAAGGAGTCCCAGAGGCTTAGTGGCATAAATCCACTGTCTCTTTTGGGTATTTGATTTATGATTTATTATGTTTTATATTGCCAATATTAGGGTTTTTTGTTTATTGTCAATTATATAAATATATAAATATAATCATGCCTTTCAAACTATTTCTAATTTTGGTACAATTTGGATGACTGTAATTTTAATATGTGGTTTACTTTGGATTGGTTAAAATGGCATGATTATAAGGCCAAATAACTGGCTTGTGTTGAAAATTGACTAAATTACTTATTTTACTTGTTGGGAGTATAAGGATGGACAAATGTGATTTAGCCTAATGACATGTGGGAGGTAAAAATTTATCTGAAATGTTATATTATGTGAGTTGAAGCCAATTATAAAATATTTTATTTTGAAATTATTGATATAAAAATGTGTTGGGTGGCTGTAACCCAACTATGGTTAAGTTAAATTATTTTAAAAAAAATTGATGTGTTACAACACTCCAGAATTAAGCTAAACAAATTTGTTATTAGGTTTTAATCATTATTTGTTTAAGAAAATATTCATTCCCCATTCTTAAAAAGTCATTATTCTCCATCTACTGCATATTACTGCATATTTATTGATAAAATGGGCAGAAAGATTTATTTGTAATTTGCTAGATTTTAGTCATTTGCTTAAGAGAAGTTGTCATTAATTCCGTAATATGCTTAAGTAGTCACTTCCTCCAAATGTTACATTTTGCTAATGATAAAAATGTACTTATAATTTGCCAACAGGTTTTAGTTATTTAACCAAAAGAAGTCGACATTTTTTATTCTTAAGTAGTTAATTAATACTTTCATTCCTATATATATATATATATATATTTCATTTCAAATTTTAAATTGGGGGTAAATTTGTCATTCTGCCAAAAACCAATATGCTTGACAGATCTTTATTAGGAACTACACAATAATAATCCCATTTCGCGATACTTCTTTGTCATTCCTTTTTCTTTTTTTTAATAAACAAAAGAGTACAATAATCCAAGGAGTATATTAAAGTATCAGGTTACACCAAAAGTCCTATTCTTTTTATCATCCATCACCTCTTGACATAAAGGGAGTGAGTGATCAAAAGCACAAAAATTCCCGGCAAGATTTGTAGAGCACTCTGAGCTAAAAGATAATACAAGAAATTCAAAGAAACTAATCTAAACAGAGACAAGCAGAATCTGGCTTGTCCAACAATGTCTATGAACGGATGCTGACTAACATCAGATTTCAATACTTGACAACACAAACTGAAACCTTGAATTATACCAATAATCCCTGTAATGGCAGAAGGAAAAATTCCAGCAATCCAATTGACATTCCTGTCTCGGATCACACCTCCATATTTAGATTCCATTATAGGGGCCATCAATATCAAGTTGCAAGCCATTATCTCCAGGCCTAAACCATTGACAAGTAGGCCTCGAAGGCGTAGAGAGAGTAATGGATGGGTAGAATATAGTCTCTTTTGAGCAACCTCTCTCAACATCTTCTTCATTTAATAGACATTTACATTTCACGCACTAGATATCTCAGCATGTACATCCAAAAATCACATCCCAAGTTACTTAACAATCCTTTATCAACAAGTTTCTTGCATCGATAATAAGATTTAAACTCATAAATTTATGGATTATGAACTGAATTCTTATTAATTAGATTAACCTTGGTTAGTTAAATTTTTTTATCTTAATTGAAATATGCTATATATGACCAAAAGAAATTCAAAGATACACAAAATCCTAACAAAGCAAAACAAAACCAAACAACAAAAGAGCAGGTTGCCAGGAGTAAATATTTCTTAAAGTATTAAAAATATTTTTAAACAGAAAAATACGAAAACCAAAAATCAAAGCTTAAACTAAAAATAAAATAAAAAATATGAAAAATAATATTTAAAATATAATTATTTATTAAACTATAAAAAACCAACCCCGCGTTTACTGCGTCAACTTGAGTCATCTTCTCTTACCGTCCAAAGGTTTCCTTGAAAAGCTCCGACGAAAGAAAATAGCCAGAGAGAGAGGTCCATATTCATCGATCTCTCCCCTCATCGTATGTTCTTCTTCTTCTTCTTCACTTTCTATGGGAGATAGAAAAGACGATGTTAGAATCTACATAATCTTCTTCTTCTTCTTCGTCTGCAGCACCACCGGAGGAATCCTCCTCTGCCTCTACATCTTCCTCCCATCTACGCACAACCCTGAATCATGGTTCGCCATTCTCGGCCTCGTCCTCGTAGCCATTCCGTGGATCGTTTGGTTTCTCATTTATCTCTATCGATGCTTCAAACCCATGATCGTCGATGGCGGCGGTGACCGGAACATTCAAGATAACAACAACAACAAACCCTCCAGCACGCCAAAATCTGCCGCTGCACCATCGTCAGATGCCGCCGCTGTTGCCCGGCCTTCCGCCAGCAGCTACGAGTCCGCCTTCACTCATTCCCAAAATAATGGTGGCCCGCCGGATCAGGGAGCCGGAGGGGAACGCCACGTGCATTTTGGAGCCGTCGTGGTGGTGGAGAACGGATCGTCCCGAGGTAGTAATAGCAGCCAAAGCCAAAGAACCCATCACCGCAAGGCGGCCGTGGACCGTCGTAAAGAGTTTTCCGGCGAGTTAGATTGTCAGGAGGGTGAAGAAGCAATGTTAGAGAGTGAAAGACCTTTAACCTCAGTCACAGATCGATCATCGTGACGTGCGTCATGCCTTGCGGTATTGATTTCTTAATTTCTAATATGGAGGCAAAACGGTACACTTAATTTCTAATGTGGCGCCATACGCGTACGCATGCATGAGATTAGATCGTAGAGAGAAACCTTAATTAATTAATTGATTGATTGATTGATCAATCAATCACTTAATATGTGATTTGAAGGAGAAATTAAGGCCCAAAGAAGGAAGTTCGTACGTGGTATATGTTCTGGGTTCTGCATGTTTAAGCCATAAACGACGATGGTAGTAGTAAAAACAAGAATGTAGTTTAAGCAGTACTATTTGGTTTGCATGTCTTTTTTCTTTTATCATCTCTTTAATTCTGATAAAAAAAATCATCTCCTTAATTTTCTGATTTATTACTTTCTTTTAAAAAATCACTAGAATAAAATAGCAAATTACAAGTTGCTCGGTGGAAGTTTCTTTCTTTCTTTTCTATTTTTATCAATGAAGTCCAATAATTAAAAATTAATTATTACTACTTTCATTTGAAAAATAACTTTTTTTTTGAGAAAAAATGACTAAAATAGAACAACATATTACAAGTTGCTTTATGAATTTTTTTTTTGTAACATGCTCTATGCAAATTTTTTTATCAATGAAATTCAATAACTAAAAATCAGTTGTCACTTGTTTTTAGAAATAACTAGTTGTTTTTTTTTTGGGATAAAATAACTAGAATGGAATCATAAATTACAAGTTGTTTTGTATAAGTTCTTTTAGAAAGGTGAAAAAGTATTTTCACATTAAAAATGTTAGTTGACAAGCAAGTCTTAAGGATTATAAAATAATAATCACATTTTATGATACGTAATTTCAATTGTATATTTTTAAATATTTTTTTGTCATTATTCCTTATTAATATACAGTGATTCATTTTAATCAAATTAAAGCTGCTCCTAAACATAGATCCAAGGAAAAAAATAGATATGCTCATCCATATCACTCATTCTTTGGAACCTACATGGTTGAAGAACTAATGCCCCATTTAATATATTGAAAATCATTTGGTGAAAATGAAAATACATATAAAAATTGATATGAATATAAAATTTAAAAATATATTTAATACTTTCTTGGGAAACTGAAAAATTATCTTTATTTAATATTAATTTTTAAAATATGAAAAGATTAAAATGCCCTCATCCATTAATTGCAACCCAGATTAATTGCCAAGTGTACTGTCAAAAACAAGATCCCTTTCTCCTTCTCTCTTGCTTATGCCATTCCTCACTGAAACTCGTGAAACGACCTTTGGATGATCTTGAAGCTTTAACCAGAAGAATGAACCTAGCCTAGATACTTGTATGTGACTTTAATGACATTCATGGGGCTAAAGAGAAATCTGGAGGTGCCCCGGTCCACTTTGATAGGTGTAATAATTTCAAACGCAGAATTCACGCTTGCGCTCTCTTTCCCCAGCTTAATCTTCGGAATTGAAGGTGAAGGGTGCCATAGATTGCCCCACCATCGGAGTTTTCCCTAAGAAGTTGTTCCGCGAGAATTTGACTAGGTGACTGGTATATTTTGTAGAATCAAAGATGAAGAAAAATCGAACATCTAGATAAATCAAAGATGAAGCAGAAAAAGAAGACAAATTGAAGATATGGAGAAATCGAAGATGAAGCAGAGAAGAAGACGAAGCTGGAGTTCTGGGAAAAGGAAGAGTCATCGTCATCAAGCTTCAGCTAGATGCAATGGAGAAGAGGAGACGGAGGTGGCTGAGCAGAGGAGGTCTGAAATTGAACGTTAGAGCGAGGTTGATCCTGACCACCAATGCTGAGGACTGTCATTCACAGACCTAGTTCACCAGAAGATTCAGTGGGACGAGAGGGAGGAAGAGAGCTGATAATTCAGACAGGCCGAATTTAATTTGGGTTGGGTTTAATTTGGACCGACTTATTTAGATGTGGTTCAAAGTATCTTGCCTTATTAAAAAATTTAATATAGCTAAGTTCGACCCTCCTGTTAAGCTTGGCCAAATTTACCTACTCTACATACACAAAAAAACAATAATTTTAAATATTGGATTTATTTAAGTTGGGCTCAATTCTGGTTGGACTTATTTAAATCGGATTTAAAGTATTATACCTCCTTAAAAAAGCCAATATAACTAAGTCCAGCTCTAACTTTTTTTGGGCTGACCTGTTGAGCTTGGTCCGAATTGCCGGCTTTAGGGAGGAAGGGTAAAAAATGAAAAAGAATATATCAAATTGTAAAAGTGAGTTTTTTTTTAATGGAACATAATTCATTAGTTTTGATGGAAATGATTGCCATGTGAAAATTAAATTCAATCTCATTTTAACCAATTAACTAAACATGACAAATTTTTAATTCTATTTTCATCCTCTCAATTCCATTATACCAAAAAGGCTTTAAAAAGGAAGATAAAAGAAGGCATTGCAATTAAGATAATGGTAATTAATTAGAATGGTGCTCAATTCCCAGCGCCAGGAAGATGCGAGCATAATAGAATGTTCATTTGCTGGGGGGGGGGGGGGGGAAACCTGCTAGGGGCATCTTCGTTGCCATACCCATCGCCAGAAGAAATTCGCATTGATACATATGAAATAATTTCCCTTTTTTAATTAATTGAAAATAGTATTAAAAGTTTTCAATATGAAAATATGTTCACAAATCTATATTCAAATTTTTTTTCAAAGACTTGGTAGTTTAAAATATTTAAAGGCTTATTATTGTCCCAATATTTTTAAAAATAGAATAATTTTGTCTTGTCTAACAGTTTGACTATATTGATTGTTTATTTTGACTTGCCAACGCTAATGTTGATCCTCTTAATATTGATTGTTTAAAATATCACATTGATGTCCAAGTATGATTTGAGAGAAAGTTTCAAAGTAGTGGAAATTTGTTCCCACTTTGATCACTTCTCCCCTACTTTTATTATTTTTATTATTTTTTGCTCGTTTAAGATTTCTAAGAAAATTCTATAGTGCCCAGAAAAAAAGAGCAATATGGGCGAAGAAGAAGAAGCTATTCCGATATGCCACACCTTGTGTTCACTAATTTTCCAATAATAATCAGTGAACTCGTCATAGTCCAGATCAGTGAAGTTATTAACAATGAGGCTGTAGTTTGTTTTCATAGCAGCGTTTAGTACACATTTGAGATCCTTAAAGAATCTCCTCAGAGATTGGAGAGTGAGGGAAATCAAGTGGGGAAGACCCGAAACCACAAACGAATTATCCATTTGATTATCATCTTGAGATTCTAAAGGTTTAGTTACAATGCCAAAGGGATTGGTTTTATGATTGGCAAATACAAGAGAAAAAAGTATACGTAAAATGTCTTTTTGTTCGCAACAACAAACAAAAAAAAAAAAACGGAACCAAAATTAATTAACCATTCCCTACTACCATATCAAACCCATCCTTATCAAGAATGCTAGGGTGGTTGGGGAAGACAATCATGAATATATGAATACTAGGTAGAGCATCCAATCATTGCTTAGCTAAAAAGTTTACTTCAACATTTCTTTCTTGCGGCACGTGTTGGATTTTAACATCCCAAATCCCTATTGAGGATATTTCTTTTTTTCTTTTTTGAATATGCAATGGAAACTTCATTCTAACAAGAATAACAACTAGAGAACAAACAACTTACAAGGCAAAAGGAAATAGCAAATGAGAAAAACAAAGGAAAAAAAAAACCTAAAAACCACCCAATCCTAACTAATAGGTAGTTGGTTTAAAAGGTTAAAATCACAAGGGAGCCTATGGGCCAACTTAACAAGGAAGTTAGCCATCCTATTATCCTTACAATATACAAAGTTGAAATTAATGTTCCAATTTCTACACAGTAATTGCTTCATTGAATCAATTATGTCCATGTAAGGGTGGAAGCTAATGGAACATAAAAATGGATAACCACAATGGGATTTTTAAGTTTAGGCTTTGATAATAGTTAATTAAGGATAATTAGTCATTAATAACTATTGATGTGTTTGATTGTAGATTGACCATTATTGATGCTATTGAGCTTATTGGAGGCTTCATTTGATATTCATGGGTACTCTTAATTGGTAAATCAAGAGTTGAGGTAACCAAGAATTGAAGTATAGTATATTATTGTGTCCAGATTTACACTTTAAGCATTATTATAGGTGGGTTGAAATGAGCAAAATGAGGTTATGGATGAATATACTGATTTTGAATTATTACCCAAAAATGAAACATGATTCATTGTGATGACGTGTTTGGTGATTATATTTATATAAATGCTATATGATATTGGAACATGAGATGTTAAGCTTAAATTGCCTATGAGATGAATGTGTTAATATGATGAGTGGTCATAATTAATAATGTTGGAAGATATGTGGTAAGCATACATATTTGTGATGAAATGCTTGATGATTATATTTTTATAAATGTTATTAGGTATTTGAAATATAAATTATAGGCTTAAATTGGCTATGAGTTGATTATATAATAAGCTATTATAAATTATAAGATATATAGTAAACTGTGATAATCATGAGAGTTTTAGAAATTATGAGGATGGTAAATTACTATGATATGCATGAGCTTATATTTGCATTTGTTGATTGAACTTGTATGATTACAATGGGTGGGAGTTCACTTTAGCATTGTAAAGGAATTATGATAGAAAATTCACGTGGTGTAGCTTCTACTGAGTTTGCACATAGTGGTTGGCATACTTCATTATTATATGTGCTTAGTATTGCCAACAACCTATGGGTACGGCATGAGTTGGGCACAATGCTTGGTATCACCTGTCTTAGATTGGATGGTATAGGTCGGACACTTATGACACCCTAAAATTCAAGTAGGGGGAATCCATGGTTCAAGAGTAAGTGTGGGAGCCTTTAGCCTTGTGACCTTTCACAATTAGAGAGCGAGGCTAGTCCAATCATATAAGCTAGACCTATATGAGATAATAGTCCATGAATTTGGTCAGATGATATAAGGAGTGGTAAAAGGTGGTTGCATTTTTCATGTGAAACACATTATAAAGATGCATTGTGAATCATGTTTGTTTACCTTATGTGATATTAAACACTTAATATGCTGGAACTCAGGCCTCATCTTATCAAGAAACAACTCGGCCTTCCAGTACTCATCATCATGATGACTCAAGTAGGTAAAGTACTTAGATAGCTCATTGAACTTTGCTATAAATTCCTCCTCATTCATATTTTCCTGCTGGAGTTTGTGAAATTTTTCCTCTTTCTCTGCTCAGAATGAGGCTAGGAAATAATGGGCAAAGAATCGTCTCTTAAATTCTCTCCATGTCAACTATGAACCATCTACTTGTCTTACACTTTCTCACCATTACTTCGTTGCATCTTTGAGCATAAATGTGGCTAAGAGAACCCTCTGCTCAGTCATACAGGTCATGACTAAGAAGATGATCTCAAGCCTATCGATCCACTTCTTAGCTACTCCATCCTCCATAAAACCCTTAAAAGAAGGAGGATTCAACTTTATGAACCACTTCAAAGCCATATCGATAGAGCCTTCTGACTCACTCGTCCTAAGTTGTACCAGACACATTAGCCTTTCAGGAATACTTTCCTCATAATATTCTCCATCTCTATGTCTATGTACCTCAGTGTGCACATCATTTCAAGCTTCCTCTTAGTCAACCCCAACTCTCTCAACTATCATGCTGCTTTCCCCAAGTCTCTTTTTGAGAATCTCTTCATACTTATGCATTTTTCTTTAGATGTCTATCATCATACACCTCAATTCATCTAAGGCATTGTCTTTGTTACCCTATTGAGGTCTTGGTTGTTGCTCTTGGTTTATCGGTTCCTGTTTCGATGTTTGTACATTCTCTAGTGCATTTCCAACATTCTTGGCTCATGTTTGCACCATATTCTCCCCTCCTAAGAATGGAAGCAATCTCAACAAGGAAAAAGGGAATTAGCACTAGTTCGGTGAGGGAAATAACAAGTGTAATGGGATATTGCCAATTATCTATATGCAATGCACAACAATCTCAATCACATATTTAAACAAACACCAGACCAGTTCTCAAAACTAGAGAAACTGTTACTAAGTTGTAATATTCTCACTCTCCTAAACACAATTAACCAATATAATTCATGGTAATCATAACATTAACTCAAAGAGTAATTACCAAAGTTTAATTCAAAAGCAAGGGATCCCAAGTTTTTCAAAATCCAAATGAGTTCAAACTATCAGAGCTTCTTATATCAGAGTAAAAATAAGATATGAAAGTATAGGATACCTCAGAGGAGTGAAATAAATAAAAAACAAGTGAAAAAAAATTCTTTAAATGTGTGATAGGGCAATGCATCATGGCTCGTGTACGCTGCGCCATGGCGTGTTGCTCTCTGTGCCACATGTCATGGCTCAGGTGCCATGTGCCATGGCATGTTGCACGAAAATTTAACAAATTTTGTTGTCATTTGATGGTACAATTGAAGAAATTTCAATGCTCTCCAATTCTTCATCTGACATCTAAATGATGTGATCTAGGTGTCTACGAAAAACTCTTAATATGAACAGACTAATGGCATAGGTTTCACTTTTAAAATAAGTCACAATAGGAAGTTGGACACCCAAACTCATTTTGATCGCTTTTCACAATTTTCACATAAAAATGGTGTCCAAAACCCTCAACAATTGCTAATAGTCTTTCCTGACACCTAGACTATGTCTATTAGACTTAGGACTACCAGTAAAATACGTCGCACACACTTAAACCATAGTATAATAACAATTCACTCTTCAACCCCTTTTTATCAAAAATAGAAAGGGAGGCAAATAGTCATTGCATTACACCCAAATTAATCAAAACATGTTCAAATCATTATTTTTAGCCCTATAAATGTATATATCTCAACATACACAAATGCCTAAGGCCTAAAATACAAATAAGACATTTCCAACAATAAAATAGTGTAAATATAATGGCATGTAACCTAGAATTAGCAATCATATACTATTACACAAAGAAAATCTAAACTAGAGGCATACAGTAGGAATATGCTAATTCTTAACCTCCTAAGTCTTCTCCCTCTCAACACCAGAGCTAAAGCCTGAAAAGTGTTAAATAAAAGGGGTGAGTCTAGTCACTCAGTAACTAAAGTAAAACTTACCCTATATAATTATATATTAATTATAAAACAAGCATATGCATATAAAACTAAGTACACAAAACACGTTTACACACATTATAACTCATCATTGCTCATTCTATAACATCTTTGTCTCACATATATTACGCACATTGTCACCATAGTCTTAGATATATGACCATGACCCCTTATTCATGCAACTTGCCACAACTCAACACGTGTGACATGTTATATATCTATTTAGACAATGATCAACTAACCTTATATCTTCTTTATTTCCTCAGAACAAAATTATGGGCTATAACATTGATTAGGGCTTCATCCGTGTGATTGGACTATCCAAGCTCACCAATCGTAAGGTGTGACTCAGCTAAAGATCACATGACTCACTCTTCAACCACGGGTTTCTCCATTCTTAAATCTCTAGGGTATCTCATATCCTAGACTATTCTCCTCATTGAATCAGTGGAGATAGCTAGATTTTAGTCCCTCAACAAACTATGGGACAGTCCCTCGACAAACTGTGGGATAATGCTATATCCTCATGTACCCGAGGGCAACCTAAATACCACATGAATTTTCTCTACTCCTAATCCCTAAACGAATTCCCACCCACTGATCATGCCATAAACAATGCTCACTCTTTTCATACTTTTATTTATTGTTTATCACAATCACACGTTAGGTTCACAATCATGCACTACCCAAGTGAATGTTCAATAATATTTTCTTACATTCTCCTCACTTATTACACTAATCCATTTCTTCATTCACACACATTTACCTCAATACAACAACACATTCATCTTCCCAAAGATATATGCATGTTCATAGTTTAAAGCCATCTTGATTTCACATTTTTCATTTCAAGCCAAAAATAACATTATACATATTTAAATTCTCATACACTTATTGAAGATAATATATGCTTTTACATTAAAATTCAATCGATGCATGCAACATTCACAATTCACAATTAGAAATCAATTTACAATCAATTGACATATAATTACCTAAAGTAGGATTTCCCCTAGTTACCTCAAATCTTTGAGTGGTCAAAGGTTTGCCCCTTAATTTACTAGCTTTCAAGCTTGAATTTTCAATCTAATAGGTGACCAAGAGCCAAAACTACAATCAATCATATTGAATTCTCATCAACATTACTAACTCAAGCATTAAACCCTCAATCTCTACTTTTAAATTGCCTAATATTCACTCCATAAAAATTTGAGCCTATCTCTTAGGTTTATTAATTACCTTTAGTCCCTAATAACATCAATGAACTATTAAATTTTCATTAATGGATTCACAATCTTCCAACCACCCATAATAAATGAAATTTTTAGATATTAATGGTGCCCAACAACTCAAGACACCAAAAATTCATTATATTAGATTTAGATACTCTAATTTACTCTCATTAACTCCTAACTCCATTTGAGTCAATAAATTCAGACCCGTAACCTATATAGACTGAAATTATCATCGTCATTCAAACCTTAACTCAAATTCTTGAAAAAATGGAAGAGGAAAGAAGAGAAAGGGTTTAAGAATCTTACCTTAGATGATTTTGAAGCTTTATACCTTCTCAAATCCTCTCTTAGATTGTGCCTTAGTAGATCTTGGTGCGTTTCTTCCATTTCCCTCTCATTTCGTTTCTGTTTTTGTCTCATTTCGTGACTAATATTTGCAAAATTTGCACCATGTATTGTGGTGCCTCTTCCCACGCGCCACGACATATGGCACAGAGAAGGAAGTTCTCACTTAATGGCTTTATGCAATGTGGTGCACCACGGCATGTGGCATAGAGGCTTTTTAGCTTTTTTCCCCTACTTTCCGGTCCCTAAATGACCCCATTTCACTTTAGACCTAAATGATACCTGAAATTCTAACTAAAAATACTTATTATTTTCCTCTGACCACACACCACATTAACTTACTTAATTATCCTTATTAATCTTAATAAATCAAGGAATTAAAAATTAGAATGTTACAGGCTGTGGCTTAATGTGCTCTGGCTATGGCTAAGTGCCTCTGCTGAGCAAAAATGACCCTTTTAACCCTATTTTGACTTGTTTTCTACTCTAAATGTGCTTTGTGCTTCCCAAATACTTTTTACTTTGATTTATAATGGTTAAATGACATTCTAAACTTGGTTTTGAGATTAAATAATTTATAAAATTTTGTCTTTATAAAGTTTTCTTACTTAACTTTATGAGTTTTCAAATAGCCAAGGTTGATCATTTAATGCCATTATATCTTTTATTGTTGATTAAATTCATTATAATTACTATGGTAGTTCTACTTTAAGGTTAAATGTGGGCTAATTATGTGTTTAAGTGGAGGTTTTACAATTTGATATTAGATTCTTGATCTAGTGCTTGTGTTTATGCATTGAGTATTTAGAAAGTTGGTAATATGTATTCTATACATATCTTTCCCTTTGTATAGTTAAAGGTTTATTATTTGTATTTACTCTTCTAGGTTGGCCTTCATTCTTAGGAGGGGAGAATGGATAAATTAGCATATTTATCCTTGTGGCAATGAAATTTTAAGACAAAAAAAAAAAGAAAGAAAAATCCAATTAGATATTAATAAGAATGTACATAATTGAAAGAGGATATATCTAATTGAGTTATGGAAATCACATTTTCTTGTTATATTGTACTAGATGTGTGGCAAAAATATCTATATGTTGATTGAATTCTCTCATTATTTCTCCAACAAACTTGGTCATTGAAGGAAGTTGTTTGAATACTTATCTAAAAGTTCCTCTTTTAAAGAGGAGGTTTATACACATAGTGTGGCAAGAAAATGGAATTTAAGTAAAATGAAGAAGTCAAAGATCTATAAGTTAGTAATAGATGATATGTTTGAAAAAAAAAATAATTGGTAACAATTTACACTTGTTAGGACTTGATTAGAGGAAATGACTGCAATGTGGATATATTATTGAATCATGGAGAAACACACACACACACACACACACACACACACACACACACACACACAAAAAGAGAGAGAGAGCTATTGGAAAGTTTTATTGGTAACAAAGAAGTCAAGAAAATGTCAAATCCTAAGGGCATTACTGTATAGTTTAGTACTAGAAATAGATTACATAATTGACAAGGTGAATTGGAGCCGCAAGTAACAATCACCCTATAAACCATTGTTATGTGGATAGTGGATTTTTTTAGAATAAGAAATTTAAATATTGATTAAGTTGATGGGTAAATGATATATGGAAGGATTTACATATATAATGATGTTAGGTGCTTTATAGTGAGAATAAGGCCCAAACAGGAGTAGTGAAGACACTCTATAATGTGAGAATCAAGAATGTTTAATGAATGAAGAACTTTTTATTTGAAGTTTAAATCTATACATAGAGACTTATTATACTTAAAAATGAATATGTATGTCTTTTGAAGATTTCTTCACATTAAAGTTTGCATGAACCTTTGTTCTCAAGACAAATGATTTGGTGAAAAAGATTATTTCTTTGGCGATTTAAGGTCTTATGCCAAAAGCACTTTCGAATTGTCTACTTGAAAGACTTATCCTTTCAAACAAATTATGACAATTAGATACTTTCTCATAAACAATTGAACAAAATATTTCTCAAACTTTATGTTTAGAAATGGAAAGTTTGTCCATTTTTGAGGTCTCTCTCTCTCTCTCTCTCCCCCCTCCCTTCCTCTCTCTCTTGATAAGGAATGAAAAGGTTTGAGCAAGCATAAAATCACAAGGTATATTTCTATATGCAGTGGCGGAGCTAGGACTCTGAGTTAGGAGGTACGAACTAATTTAATAAAAAATCATTATTTTTTTAAAATAGTAATAATTATGCTAGGATAAAAATTATAATAACACAAATAAATTTATCATTATTTTTCATTTTAAAAATTATGTTGGATAAGTTGATATGGTCTTTTATTATAAATATGCTATTCACATTTTATTTAAATCATTAAAATATTATATATTTAATAAGTTTTTAAACCTAACTATTTTTTATTTAGTTCAAAGGGGGCAAAATATTAAAATAAGGAGTGTAAAGTTGTAAATTTTACATGTCCCACTTGTAATTTTCTCCAAAGTAAGATGCACCCCCTCACTCCAATATGGCTCTGCCACTGTCTATATGTATAGTAATCTATTTGTGAAATAAAGTCTCAATTGTCAAGTCTAATATGTTCAACGCCCATTTAAAAAAAAGAGTTATAAATGAGTGAACATGAAATATTAGCATTTATGGATAGCTAAATGTAGGGCATCAAGGATTATTATTATTAAATTATCATTAGAAGTTAAGGATTCATAATAGGTACTGGATTAACTCTAGAGGGTATTATACAAATTTGATAAAAGTATTGCAACTGATATTGATGAATAGACGTAAATTAGGTTAAGTCATTGATTCTAAACTTTAAGGAAGTTGTGAAAGAAATGAACCTGATAAGAGGATCGAGCTTGTGTCCTAAGGGATATAAGGATAGTTATAACTTTGATGTTCATAAGGGTAAGGAACTTTAGTTTATAGTGGAGAATTGTAATAACATTTGATTTTTCCCTTATTATGTTGGGATATCAATTGTGGGTATGTGTGTTTTGTGAAAGAAATGGACCTGATGAGAGGATCGAACTTGTGTCCCAGGGGATATAAGGATAGTTATAACTTTGATGTTAATAAGGGTAAGGAACTTCAGTTTATAGTGGAGAATTGTAAGAACATTTGTTTTTTCCCTTATTATATTGGGATATCAATCTTGTGTATGTGCGTGTGCTTGCAGATGCACTATAATTGTATGAGAATGGTATGGTGCTTCTTTAGAGCTTGTTGACTGTTGTTTTGGGAATGAAATTAAAATTACATATTACACTTATTGATCTCCATAATTAATTATAATACAATTAATTATTTTCAAATATGCTCATTGTTGTCAAATGTTAGATAAAATAAAAAATTTTTAGTTGAGATAATTATAAATCTATTTAAACTTTTTTGGATATATTGAACTCTTATGAAGTGAGTTTTACCCTTTTTAAACATTATAAAGATGAAATCATATAAACTATGCTCATTTCATCTTTTCAAACATACTTGATCTTTACTTGCTCCTACTAAATAACGTTTTATCTGAATTGGAAAAAATTTTGAGAATTTTTCTTTAGGATTTGACTAATGGGGACAAAAAACTTCACCTTTTCTCTTGGGATAGAATTACTATAAACGGAAAAGTTGGGGGGCTTGGTCTTAAGAAGCTAAAGAATCAAAATATTATTTTCATCATGAAGCTTTGTTAGGGCTTCATTAATAAGCCTAACTATCTTTGGGTATATATTTTCTGTGATAAATACAAATGCAATAAACCCAAAATTCTAATAGTAATTAAACCAAACACTTGCTCTTATACTTGGAGTAGCATTTACAAGGGTTGGGATAAATTCATGACTCATATAGGTTGGAAAGTTGACAAAGGAAATCAAATATTCTTTTGATATGATAAATGATCTCCGCTCCCTAACCCTCTTATTAAGCATGCATTTCTCAATGCCAATTTTATTCTCCATGTTAGGGCTTCTGACTTTCGCAAGAATACAAGAGGATGGAACATAGATCTTTTAGGTTGCTATCTCTACCCTAATGTGATTAAACGAATCTCACTCATGCAACCTTCTAACCAAGAAGGTGAAGAAGATATCCCTTTTGGGAGACCATCCTCTGATAGCAACTTTTCCATCAAATCTGCTTATAGAGCCATGAAATCCTATAAGGAACAACATCACTCTAATATATGGACTAAGATATGGAAATGGGCTACACATAAAAAATAAAATATTTTCTATAGAAGGATACTTCGAATCGTCTCCAACTCAATCACAAGCAAACAACTGGAAATACTCTCTATCAATGTACCTATCCCCATGGTTGTAACTCCCTTGACTCTTCAATTCATATTTTACACGATTGTGAGGAAGCTAAAGAGGTTTAGTTAAAATTATTTAATCCAACAAATTTTAACACCATCTTCTCTCTTGATGTGTAGGATTGGATAATCTGGAATGCAAGGATTGAAGCAGGCACCTTAAAATAAGAAGAATGCCCTAGTAGAGACTCTTTACACAAGCTTACTGGAATATCTAGAAAACTAGATGCAATAATTAATACTTGAAAGATGAGGTCCCAGACAACGATATTGGCTTCTCCACCACCCAGCAAATAAACAATGATTTGAAATTTCTATCCAAAATCACCCGGTTGGGAAAAAAAGACTATACAAATGGCACTAAATAGAGCCCACCTGAACTTGGATGGGTTAAACTTGACACAAACGGCTCTGTTAATATTAATGGTGCAGCAACTTGTGAAGACATTATCAGAGATGATAAAGAAAATTGGTTTAAAGGATTTTCCAAATACCTAGGATGTCAATCTAGCATAACTAATGAGAATTTTTGAAGGTCTTAACCTTTGTTGGAATGTGAACTTGCCTAAAGTCAATGTTCATTCTAATTCAATAGAGGCATTGTCACTCATTAATTGCTCCTACTTTGAGAGTCATCTATTATCAGACACTATCAAAAAAAAAAAAAAGAGAACTTACTATGAGAGATTGGATAGACACATTTTACTACGTTTATAGAAAAGTAAATAGATGTGCTGACTTCTTAACCTACCGGTCGAGTTTTGATGTCTTCGATATCATGATTTTTGATGTTCTCCTGCATGATTGTAGTAATCTTATAGTTTTAGATATAAATAGATTTTAGCCTCTTTGTATGGTTTTGCCGTGACTTTATAATAAAAAAACATTTTGTACTAAAAATATCTATTTTTAATATTCAAATCATAATATTTTAAAAATTTAAATAACATAAAATGGAAAGAATACACGATAAACTAAGAAAAAATACTACACATTTAGTTTTATATATTTACAGTATTTTTTAATTAAATCAAGGCATGCAAATTATTTATAAATTATTTATGTTATAATAGATTCTTGTTATAAATATTATTTTTTTTACAACACTTATTATTAATATTATTAAATTAATTATTAATCCATTAAAAAAACCATGAATAAAAATATTATATATATATATATATAAAGACAAAGTGACAAGTTTTTAGTTTACCACAAACTCTTTGGCAAAAAGTAAAAAAAAAAAAAAAAAATTACCCATAAACTAAGTACGTAATCTGGTCCCCAAAAAAAAAAAAAAAGTACGTAATCTCGCGTAAATTTGAGTCAATTTTGAAATTTCCGTCGGAGTGAGCATTCCTTACGCGTAAACCCAAATCTCGAGGCCTTTCCTTAACGCGGATCCCCGGCATCGTTGTCTTCTCCTTCCTCTTCCTGTCACTCAACTCCATCGCATCAAGTTTTCAAGCGAAGCGCATCTTCTGTGTAGTTTTCTGACTTCGATTTCCTCAATTTCATTCAATCATCGATACAGCACCCAACCCTATTATCATGGTGCAACCGGCGGCTAATTCCCAATCCAACCAGCAGTTCTTGAGCTCCGTCCTCTCCCAGCGTGGCCCATCGGCGCTTCCGTACACCGAAGATACCAAATGGCTCATCCGTCAGCACCTTCTTAATCTCACCACCAACTTCCCTTCTCTTGATCCTAAAACTGCTACTTTCACTCACAATGATGGACGCTCCGTTATCCTCCTCCAAGCCGATGGGACAATTCCGATGACCTTTCAAGGCGTCACGTACAATATCCCAGTCATTATATGGCTGATGGAGTCATACCCTCGTCATCCACCTTGTGTGTATGTGAACCCGACCCGAGACATGATCATCAAGCGCCCTCATCCCCATGTCAGCCCATCCGGTCTGGTTTCTGTGCCTTACTTGCAGAATTGGATATACCCAAGTTCCAATTTGGTTGATCTTGTGAAAAATTTGAGTGTTGTTTTTGGTCGCGATCCACCGCTTTATTCCCAGCGTAGAGCACCGCCACCTTCATCGAACCCTAATTCGAATTTCGGGGTTAATCCAAGTGGCAGTTTGTCCGGTATTTCGTCGAGTTTGGGGTCTACGGCTGGGTATGCTCACCCGCCGATTCCTCCGAGGACCTATCCGCCTTCTCCTTATGGTAGTGGTGGGGCAGCTGCTCGGGTTCAATCACAGACTCACACGGAGGATCCAACGGAGGTTTACAAGCGGAATGCCATCAATAAGCTAGTGGAGATGGCACATATTGATGTTTCTGGACTGAGGAAGACGAGGGAGGTTGAAATGGAAGGGTTGTTCAATTTGCAGGTGGTATTGAGGCAGAGAGAGGAGCAAATTAATAAGGGTTTGAAGGAAATGCAGGAGGAGAAGGAAGCTTTGGAGCAGCAATTACAGATGATTTTGATGAATACAGATGTTCTAGAGGGATGGTTGAGAGACAATCAAGGGAAAAAGCTGGGAAATGTAGAGGACATTGATGATGTTTTCGAATGCGTGGATGTGCTTTCAAAGCAAATGCTTGAGTGCACAGCAGTTGATTTGGCTATTGAAGATACTGTCTATTCACTGGATAAGGCAGTTCAGACAGGCGCCATACCATTTGATCAGTACTTAAGAAGTGTGAGGGCTCTTTCAAGAGAGCAGTTCTTTCAACGTGCTACAGCTTCGAAAGTCAGAGCTGCTCAGTTGCAGGCTCAGGTTGCTAATATGGCTGCCCGGAATTCACATTATGGAAGGTAGCGGAGGGCACATGGTTGCTTTCATGTCTGATGAAGGTATATCATTAGGTCGGAATCCTTCATTGTGGGCTCAGTATCAAATTTGTTGATTACGTAGAGTCAGTGCTTCTTGCCAATATAGCATAAATTGGTGAGTACTTCAAGAACTTCGGTTGAGGTCAAAACTTGTTAGGCAGGACATGACGCTGGTCTCCTGTTCTTATACAGACATAAACACGTTTAACAATTTTGGTGTCTGGGCTTGTTAGCGATTGTTTTGAAGTAAACCTATAGATTGTAGATTTGGCTTTCTTTGTATCTGTTAATTCGGAAAGGGATTGGTATATCATGATATATATTTTTTGTTCTTTAGAAAATAAATTCTTGCATCTATTGGTTCTTTAATTGCATCATATAACTTGTGCAATAAGTAAATGTCAAGGCTCTGTTTGCTTTGCTGGGGTAATTTTTCTTAATTACATTTGATTTTTGTGTTGTTATTTTTTAATTATGCTTTCTCAGGCTGTATTTGGATTCATGGATTCAATAAGCATTCAGGTTTACGTTTTTCTTATCATAAAGTTAGACTAGCAGGGGAGTGTGGTTTTAGACTAATCTTGGAATCAATTGTTATAGTCTCGGACAAATTTCTCCATAGGTTTTTTCTAACACCCCCCCCCCGGTTTTTTTTTTTTTTTTTTGAAGTAGTAGTGAGAGTTTATATAGAGAGGCTTGTTATTTGAAATATGCTACTCATCAAATATGGTTGCAAGCAACAAAGTGATGTGCCTTTATTTGCAGAAGTTGATGAAGGTAGCTTTTCAGTCAGGGGATTTTTGAAATCCTACTTTATACATGCTGCATTCTGTAAAGATTCCTTCAATATATTAAAAGAAAATTTATTGAAAAGGGAAAGAAGTTCGTAGTAGGATAGTTGTTCTACTTGATAAAGGCCCCAATGCAAAAAATGACTGGACTGAAGTACCTCATCACCCAAATAAAGTTTTCGTTCCATTCCCAAGTTCAAAGGGGCTCCCTAAAAGAAACCATGGTCAACTTTATAGAGAATTGTTTTATATCTTGTCATAGGAGGATTCCTTGTCCTATTCCATTAAAAAACCAAGAAGCCTTAATGACAGTGGGCAGGAGCTTTTCTGTATAGATGTGACTCAGTTGTATGTTTAATGAAATGTTCATGGCAGCAGGTTGTCTAGTAAATTAATTGAGTTGGAATTTTATAATTCCTGGGTCTTGGATCCTTCATTGTTTATGTTCATTAGAAGGCAAAGTATGTAATAGCCATATAAGGGCAGGTGAGGATGAATTCTTTTCCAACAGGAATGTAATTAAAAGTGGATGAGGTTTTGTAGCTGTTTAGACATGGTTCAAGAAGAGTAAATTTCTCTTCTGGATAGTCATCATCTAAATTTGATTTTTTAACCCTCTTGCTTTGTGGATTTTATTTGTTAATACAATATAGTGATGCTTGGTTACAATGTTTCTTCAGTAGAAATTTAGAGGTGTTGATGGCATTGAAATGGTTGTTGATGAAGTGAAAAGGTGCAAATAAGGCAGAGGGGCCTTATTGCGTCCTGTTAATATGGGTAAGTAGTGTTTTGGTTTGATTGCATGTTTGTTGGGGGCTTAGTATGGGTTGCTTAAGTTTCACATCGAGTACTATGAGCTCTTGGTGTGGTACTTAAGGAGAGATTCTTTTCCATTGGGTACGCATTTTTAAGGGTGGGTTATTCATGCCTGCTTGGGTCCTTTTGATCAGTGAGAAGGACAAATGAATTGACGTAGATATGGCCACTACAACATTAACTCCTTATGATTGGTGCTATGATAAGGCCGATGTGGTATGAAATGTTTAAATTCCACATCAGATGACTGTTGTGGTAGCTAAGGAGAGTAATACTTCGACCCTGATAGTTCTTTTCACAGGTGGGTTTGTCATACCTCCTTGAGTTCTTTTATATTCAATATTTAATATTCTGTTTAATACCAAAGAGGAAAACCAAAAGAACTAGAGAGTTTTGAAATTGGATTAGTTTGGTTTGTTTAACAAATGTACTGATGTCTAAAACATTTAATTGGCGAGAGAATTTTTTGTGACTAAATTCCTGTTCAAGAACATCTAAGCTGAGAGAAAATTAAAGGAATAAATGAACTGAACAAATATCTTAGTCACATGTTTGCCAATCCCCATCTGTAAATGCTAAAAAATGAAAAGAAGAATCCTCATCAAAGAACAGGATAGTGGCAGGTGGTGGCAATCGAGAGAAACTGTCAGTGATGCTGTCTCCTTGATATGCAGAATAACAGAGACATGACCCAGAGCTTGATTAGTCTGAGACACACCAGATCAATAAAAGGCTGTTATAAATTATTCCCTCCCTATTTAAATATAAGAGAAAATAATCAATTCACATAGTTTAAGAAATTTGGTTAAGTATAATAATTATATCTGAAATTAAAAAAATTAGACTAAATTATCCTTATAATCAATGATAAAAATTTGTTTAGTGAAAATAAAAATTGATTTTATGAGAGACAATTTGGGAAAATGTGATGAATGCTTCTTGAAACTTGTAGTTTTGCTTCTAAATAAAAACAAAGAGACACATGGTAGTTTCTCTTATATTTAAAAATGGAGGGAATATGTGATCTAGGGAGAGACATAAGGGGCATGTATGATATGCTGACTTGAATGAAAAGCCTGGGAGGTTGGGTATGATGATCAGACTACAGTAGTATGGAGTTGGGATCTGGAGGTCCTATTCATATAAAGATACATCAAAATTATTTTGATCAGTCAACGAACGAATCAGCTAAATTGACTAAACATTTCTTATATTTGTTCTATGTTTGACTGGATTCTTAGTGGTTGAACATGCTTTATTAGGAATCCTAAAATTAGATTTTGAAGACACCGGTTTTGGTTTTACAATAAGTTATCAGTTCTTAGGTTTTCGAAAGCATTTACTTTCAAATTTTGAAATGATGTTTCTAGCTTTGTTTTTCTTGCGTTACTAGTGGTTTGATGCATCATACTCTACAGTATGGGAAACCTATATCTTGGGTAGTAAAAAGTAAGAGGTTCTGAAGAAAAGCCCATGATTGTTCTCTTTTACAGCTGATGTAGTGAACTTGATGACTGCGTGGTTAAGATTTGATGAGCAGCAGTATAAGGAGGATCTTGTAAGTCCATGCTGTAACTGAAATTGAGGCATAGATCTTAAAGCGCTTATAGATAGCAGTTTGAGGCTAGTGCTTGAATTGTGAATGTGATCAAAACACAGGATTCATGAACAAAGGCGAAAATATGTAATAGCCCTATCCCTATATCATTTGCTATGAGCATCCGAATCTTATATCTTCACTCTTTTTTCCCCATTACTTATCTCAGAAACTAATGGCCTAAGTTGGTAGTTTTGGTGCCCTGCTAACTCTGAATGACTAATGGCTTCACTTCTGCGTCACATTCAGCTAGAGATAATGAGGCAGAAATGATGCAAGCATGTGAATAAATGCATTTATTTAGCTAGGCTATGTCAATGGACTGAGGCCATGTGTTTGGTTTGGTTTTTGGGCTTCCAAAGCCATGGTTATCAAACCCAAAATCTGGTTTGGAAAGGAAAAAACTTCTGTTTGGAAAAAAACTTAGCATAAATGGCGTTCCAAAACCATGGTTGAAGTCAAAAGTTACTTTTTCTTGTTTTTGGTCCCAAAACTAAGCATGTTTAAATAAAATATTCAAACATAAATTGTACAAGAGTAATTTCCTTTTATGGGATAATGAAATTTTTAATTTATTACATTTGTTTCAATTATCCTTGAAGTTTAATTATTGTTAATCAAGTCCCTAAAGTTTCGAACCCATACAAGTAGTGCTTTTGGTTTGTAAGAAAAATTAACTTCATAAATGACTAATTGCAAATGGTTTTGAAATTTCAGAGACTTAAATAATAAAAATTAAATTTTACAGACTAAATTGATAATTAAGAGAAAGATTAAAAATTTCTTAATTCTTATTTTATCTTAATGTCAGTTTACAAATTATACTTTACAGAAATATTAATTTTTCAAACTTTAAATCAAGCGCACACTTACTCCCTCCGATCTCAAAATATTAGTAGTTTTTAATAATAATTCACATCCTAATAAAATTTTTATTTTCATAAAAATATACATTATTTTGTAATCCTTAATCTCAATGTAATAAATTTATTCAAGAATCCATGTTAATAAATATAATAAATAAAATGAGAATTTTTTTTTTTGGTTACAGCTACTTAAAAAGGAAGCTTATATTTTGGAGTAAAGGGAGGAATTTGTAGAGGCACATGAGCGAAGTTGTGTGGTTTTTGCAGCTAGCCTTTGTTGGTTTTCTTCTTTGGGTTATTTGTCCTTTTGGGAGGTATAAAATTGTTGTAAGCTAAGCCATCTTCCTTACAGAAATAAAATAAAATTCAAAAGAAGTAAACAATTTAATATTGCAACGTGGGTTTAAAAAAAATACTTAAATTATTTTTATATTCATCTTTAGATAAATTAATTCATGTCACTTTATCGGATTACTATTAACATTAAAAAGTGAAACTAGTTCAAACCCAGTACTAAAAAAAAATTGCATAATTTGTTTATGGGAGTAAACAGCGACCATGTGATTGCAATTTTAAGAAAAGACATTTTAAGATGTCATAGTAACCCACTAGAACTTCTAAATTCTAATATCATTATCAATAATTTACAAACATCCTTTTATTCCTCCCATCCAAATTATATTATATGACCTTCGTAAAAAAAATAATAATAATAAGGAGAAGAAGAATATCATAGCATATGACTAGAGTTGAACATGGGCAGAGTTGGACTAAGCTAACAATTAACTTGAAGCCCGACCTTAAAAATGGATGGGCTTTGCTTGTTAACTTGATGCTCGACCATGCTTGAAGATTGCCCAAAATTTGTAGGGTTAGGTGCATAGGGTCAAGCATTATGGTAGGGTTGAGCGAGTGTGTTTGTCCAGCATGTCTTAAATTTTTTTTTTTGTCTCCAAATCTTTGTTGCTTTAGGCCTTGGACTAATAATGTAAATGGAAACGAAATGGGCCAATACATGCAATATTCATATTGGAAAGAAGGAGCAGACAACCAACAACCAATATGAAAAAAATATAACAAAAATTTGTCATATTAACTTGAAAATTCAAATCAATATCCTTGATGAGAGGAATAAAAAAGGCAACTAATATGGAAAAAAAAACAAAAATCTAAACTTAAACGAAAAAAATTCAACAAAATAACACGTTAAATTTCAAATTTGAAGCAATAAAATTCAAACTTGAAGCAAAACAAAATAACAAAAATTCAAACATTGAATCAAAGCAAAATGGTTGAAAATTCTGACCTGAGAGAGAAAAAAAAAACCACCAAAATACAATTATCCATAAACTCAAGTCTCAACTACAATCATATATAACATGATATTACGAAAATCATAATTAGATGTAATCATCTGGATGAACATCATCATCCACAGTTCCAGCAAAACATAGTCCAATATGACCACCCATAATATCTAGTCATCCATCAAAATATAGCCATTTAACATCTATACTCAAAATAAAACATAGACATAAAAACTAAAAAGAGGGAACCAATCAAATAGGACAAGTAGACCACACCTATATGACCATTTGGCCTCAATCACCAATGTTTGTGACCCATTTGAGTTGCTCCCTCATAACTGTGACAATGGTGACAGTGGAAACATTTAAAAATATAACAAGAACATCAAATTATAAAAACTAAAAAAAATACATAAAAATCAAAATTAAATCAAAAACATACTAGATTTGAACAACATCTTATGTCTCCTCAAAGTTGTCAAACTCATGCAATACAATAGTAATTTTTGAGACAGATTGCCCTGGGTTAAGCTAATTTTGAGCATATATAAGTGCTTCAATCATGTGAGGTAATAATGAGCTTTATATTGATCAACAATCCTCCTCTGGTGCTAAATGCGAATTCAGATGCAACTATTTGAAGCAGGGATTGGTAATAGGTTTTGCGCCATCCAAGACAAAATTTTATACTTTGTGGCATTTGCTTTCCACCATGACAATATATTAAAATCCTTGATAGAGCTAGAGGGGATATTATTAGCTATGTTAGCTACTAGATATTGTCCAACTTAGATTTTTTAGGATTAAGAGATGTCGATTGGGATAGAGATTCTAGCCATTGCACACTCGGGTCGTCATCATCATCATCATTACTCACACGAAAAGGCAACCTAGCAATAGAGCCTACACGACACTGACATAGAGAGAGGAAACACTGGATTAAGCAAAAAGACTTGCTGAATAGCTTAAAAAAAGGCAATAAATGCAATCTTCGAAAATTTTTTTCATGTTCTCCCAAACTTCAAGGTTATTATGGAAAATTTGGTTAAACACATGATTCAGATAAACCAATTTGTATCTAGGATCCAAAACCACAGCAATTATTAGCAAATGATTCATATTATCTATCACCTAATATTTGTATATTTAGTTTGCCATGCTCATGCTCATTTCTCCAAGAAGTAGATTGGCATTAACAATATTACTTTTGTAGCAAAACCTAGATACGAGCAATTTGGTGGAGGCACAAATTGGATGTGATAGTAGTTATACCTGAGAACATTAAAGTTATATCATAAAATACTTTTAAGAACTTGATAAATGTATAGGTATTAATCCAATCAAGGTCCTTTGGATAAAGATGCCTACAAGAGCGATGTTCAACTTCCTCTCATAATCTTTTATCTTGAAGTGTGCACGATGATCATCATCTTCATAATGCATCCTACTAAACACTTTCAAAACTTTAGGGCAGCTTTTTAACATCAAGTAGTGGAATTCCAACAAGTATGAACATCCATGCATACAAGACTTTTTGTGTCTATTTTTTCCCCTTTAGCCCACTTCTTAATTTAGAGAATTAAGAAGGAGAGGAATGCACATTATCTCATTGCATTTTGAATCGTATCAAAGCTATCCTTCAACTCCTTGAAGCCTTCAGTAACTACTACTAATTTAGTATAATGTGCACAACACCTCAAATGTATCTAATCACTCCTACATACTAAGCCTTTCCAAGCTCTTATCCTCCTCTTCAAATAAGACAAAGCTATTTCATTAGAGGATGCATTGTCCATAATCAACATGAATACTTTTTCAATTCCCTAATCCATTAAACATTCTTCTATTGTCTTCCCAATAGTGTCCCTCTATGATTTTCTATCATGCAGAAGCTAAGGATCCTCTTTTGTAGATTCCAATCTAGATCAAGGAAATGAAGTCGTGACACACATGTAATTAAAGTTTTGGCATGATGTCCAGCAATCATTGTAAGGGAGACTTGATTAGCACTCTTCTTTAATAGCTACTTTAGCAACTTCTTTTCACTAAGATATAGCTACCAAATATCTCTTGCAATGATACAATTAGAAACTATGGCTCAAATTTATGCAACATTTTCTTAAACCTTGTTTCTCAACAGTTCAAAAAATGCTACTCATCATAAATATAAAAGCAACAAGAGCTCTTCTGCATTGTTTCTCATTGTAAACATGAGGGACTAAGCCCCTTCCTTGCATATTATTTGTTCCTACCAAGTGCCAAGTAATTAAAACGCTTTGCTTTCTATTTGATTCTACATTGTGAGGGTTTTTTGGTTTTGATTTTGGAATGTCTTTTCAAGAATTGGTTTCCATGCTTGATTGAATCACAAGCATAAGTGATGCCATAGTGTTTACAAGTTTCCTTGACCTCTCCATGTGTTTCTTCTAATGGTATTTTCACAAAGAAGTCCCAAA
>NW_026555343.1:8799967-8849673 GCF_029017545.1 Prosopis cineraria
TTTTCTTATAATTTTAAATAAAATAAAATAAAATCAAACTTGCTAAAAAAACCTATTTAAATAAAATATCTCTTGGGAGAAAAATTTTATTCAATTTAAAATTTAGGATCATTATAATTTGAGTCAACAACCATTGAGAAAAATTGAGACCTAACTCACAAGATCTCACATGTATGGCTTGTAGTTGAAATGTTGGACCCAATCATGGATAAATTTCAAAACCAATAAGTTGTCAGAAAGGTCTAAATATTTTAAGTTGGGCACATAAGCAAGATGGAAGTTCCTAAGAACACCTCTTAAAGAGTTGGAAGTAATAAACAAAGACACCAATGAGGAGGAAAATTGAAGATCATTAGATATTGTGTCCCATTCAAGCAATTCCTTGAAATGTCAAAAGTCTTCAAGGATGTGAATGAGTAAAGGTCAATTAATGTGCCAATGATATGATTATCTGTTAGGTCTACGTATTGCAAAGAATATCTGGCACATGGAAACATAGATTGAACAATTGATGAAAGGTCTTCTTTTATATGGTTATCATATAAGGATAATGAATGCAAGGTACATAGATTCCCCAAGGATTTTAATCCACCCTTGAGGTTCTTAGAACCAAGGTATAGATTCTCCAGAGAATTCATGATGCTACCAAATTTTATATGTATGGGATCCTCTAAGAAATTATTCCCTTAAAGATCTAGCTCAACAAGATTGGGGCTAACATTTGAGAGCTAGTGGAATATTGCAAATGACTTGAAATCATTACCAGATAGATAAAATTTAGATAGAGAAGAGGAGTTGAATTTGAAAGAAGGCAATGCAAGGATATATTGGTCTAAAGGACCAACATCCAATAATCCCACTTCTTTCAAGTTAGGTAGCATTACAATCATTTGTAGCCATTTGTGAGAGTATTTGAGATTGGTTATGCCCCCCTAACTCAAGATGGGTCAAAGAAGTGAGACTAGACAACTACTTACCTCTAGAACCATTCTCTTGGTCAATTTTGAGAGCTTTGTTATGATTAAGGAAAAGCCTCTACAAGTTTAAAAGATTCTCAAGTTGATAAGGTATTACCCCTCTAAGATCATGATTGAAAGATAGATCAAGATGTTGCAACTGTGAGAGATTTTTAAGTTGATAAAGTATTGCTCCTTTAAGATTAATTTCAAAGAGATCAAAATGTTGCAATTGTGAAAGATATCCAAGTTGATAAGGAATTGGTCCTTCAAGATCATTATAGGAGAGATCAAGATATTGTAACTGTGAGAGATTTCTAAGTTGACAAGGTATTGCTCCTTTAAGATGATTGTCAGAGAGATCAAGATGTTACAATTGTGAGAGATTTCCAAGTTGATAAATGATGGGACCTTCCAAAGAATTAGAGCTTAGATCAAGATATTGTAGGCGTGAAAGATACCCAAGTTGACTTGAAATTCCCTTGCTTAAATAACAACTCAAAGATCAAGGCACCTTAAGTTGGTTAGAAAGCCAAAGAACTTAGAGATATAGCTATTGTCAAAAAGATTAAAACTAAGGTTGAAATGCATCAAGCATTGCAACTCCACCAACAACGCACTAATCTTACCTTGCAAAAAATTATAAGGTGGTTTGAAATCACCGTGAAGGTTGAGCTTCAGTACATGACCTGCTCAGTTGCTACAGTGAACTCTCTGTCATTGATAGCAATCTCTCTTGTTTCGTTCATGACCCCGACAAGACCATGTGTAAAGGCTATCGTTGTCTCCAAGAGCAGCCTTAAAATGAAGCAAGGCTTTCCTCTTCTTCTCTACGCATCCAACTTCAGCATCCACAGCTCCTCATGAGTGAAGCAGTACAATAGCCAACACAAGAAATTTGTGAAAACTCTCGCACATCCTCTTCCTCATTCTTTGGACACAAGTGATGAATCCTATTGAGTGGTGACTTGGTGGTAGCAAATTGTTCTGTAAATTTATATAGATTACTGGCTTACTCAAAGTATGCTATTTATTCTTTTTCTTTTTTAAGTTCTTATTGACACCTTTAAATATGTATTATTTATTATATTGGAAAATAATGAGTTAATGCGTCCCTCGAAACAAGGCAAAGAAAAGTACAGCACTGATGTAGTAATATTGCCTGCCCCAAGCTCCACAACAGTCAACAACGTAAACTATCATTCTCACTTCAATGTCGAAAGCAATTTGAAACGCGGCAAAGAAAAGTATAGGTATTGTTTATCAGTTACATCTAATTACATTTGATTTTTCTCTGTTCGAATTAAAAAGAAAATATCTTGATCACTTTTGTGTTGAATTAAATTGGAATCAAATGTATGAAACCAAGTTCCTAACATAAAACAAAGGTTATGCTAAAACTAAATGCAAAATAATAAATTTTTATTAGAATTAAACAAAAAATAAAAAAGTTAAAAATAAAATCATATAATAGTTAACGTGGTGGACGAGTTGGCCTTTTTTTTTTTTTACAAGTTAAACGGGCAAGCTCAATCTGTCTTTAAGTGGACTGGAATTTTTCCAGCCCCACCCATGGTGGGATGGCCCATGGAATTTAACTCATTTCCTAACTCTACTAATAATGATACTTAACAGTGTATTAGGAGCGAAAAATAAGGAGTGAGGACAAACGGGCAAGAGCAATAAAAACATATCATATCTTAACTAAAAAATCTCAAGGGTCAAATTTATATATCTTTTCTTTTTATTTTATATTAATTATTAAGTTTAACTTTATTCAATGTAAAACTTCTTACATACATACTCTACTTCATTGGAATTTTTCAATTCCTTTATATCTATCCATTTGGTTTTCTTCCATTTCATATTTAGAAAGTAAAATTTTACTTTTAAAATGTTGAAAGTTGTTTGGGTAAATTAAATTGAAGGAATAATTTGTGCAATAAAAAAAATTTAGGGTCTATGATACTATTGGCTGAAGCTATCAATTAGGGTTAAGCTCGTCGTGCCAATCCTTTTAGATTCGAAAATAACTAGGACCGGGCCTCTACTTTAAAAGAAAAAATGGTAATCTGCCCTTTTAAGCCCTTTTATTTTTTTAAAAAAAATTATAATATAAAAAAATGGAAGATTAAATATATAACCAAAAGAAATGAACATATTAGACTCATTCATCCCTCCTTTATTCATTCATTAAGATTTACCTAATAATATTAGCTAAGTCTAATTTTTATTAGTATTAATTTTGATATTGCTATTTGATATTAAACCTTAATGTTTAAGTTTTTTTATTTATTGTGGTGTAAATTAATTTAAATTTATTTTTTTAAACTTAATTTTGTGTACAATAACTTTTTTTAAAATTATGAATATATTTTTTAAAATTTTAAATTGAAGAAAGTAAAAAAAAAAGGGGGGTCGAGGCTCTAAGGGCCAGCCCTTCAGCCTTGAGAGCTAGGGCCCGACCTTGTAAAAGAGAACCCTAAAACATTGATTGGGTTTATTAGGGCTAGCTCATTTAGGCCCTGGCTCTTCAAGGACCGGCTCTAATTGACAACTTTAATATTGGCTATAAAATGTAAGGAATAATTTACTGATTTACTTTTAAAGGATGTTACATCTCACTATTGTAAATAACCTTTAACTATGACCAAACACTATCAGAGGCAACCACTATTAATCACAAGCAACCACCACAATCAAGCAACTTTGTAACTCTAAAATTGTTTTTAAAATTTTATTTTGATAAAAGATTTTAAAAATTGATTTATAAAATATTTTGTAAAAACAAATTAAAATCAAACGAAGCCCTTAGATTCCTCTTCCTTAAATTTATTTGTGAATACGTTTTTGGCACTTTGAATTTTCTATCGAAGAAATAAACCATAGATTGTATGGAAGGAAAGGAAAAGATTGATAGCAACTTCTTGGGTCATTATGTTTCCAATTACGCTCGGGTGAACTCTTTAATTAATTAAGCTACTTCCAATTATGAATCAATTATTGGACTTTCAGATCACTATGCTTAATTAATTAAACTTAATCAATTAATAGAGTTAAGATGTACTTTTTCCCTTGGACTATTATCCAAGGAGCATTTAGTATCTTAAATTATTTGTTATGGCAATTTCACCTATAGAGTAATTAAAATGTAATATATTTCTTTTTGATTTTAAATATCTCAACGATGAATGTTAAAAATATTGACTGAAACTTAAGTCTGATAGAAAATGCCACCTCTTATGTTAGGTGATCTGAGTTAAAGTGCACTTTTGTTCTTGAAATATTTTTAAAAGAGCACCCAATGTTTTAAACTATTTATTATATAACAATTTTCTGTATAAAGTAATTAAAATGTAGCATATTTCTAAACTCAATTGGCACAACAAGTGACATGTTAGTCAAACTTAAGTCCCTATCAGTATTTTTAATGATTAATGTTGGAGTATTTAATGTCAGGATAAATATATTATGCTTTAATTGCATTTGATTTTTCCCTGTTAGAATTAAAAAGAGAACATGCTAATCACTATTGTGTTGAATTAAATGAGAAATCAAATATATGAAACCAATTTTCTCACATGAAACAAAACTTATGCTTAAACTAAATTCAAAGCAATATAATAACTTCTTTATTTATTAAATTTAAATAAGAAATAAAACAGTTTCGGAAATGGTTTTTTGGCAGTTTAAACGGGGCAAGAGAAATCAACCTGGCTTTAAATATGTTGGAATTTTTTAAACCCCAACCATGGTAAGAAAGCCCATCGAACTATCACTCGATAATAATCATAATCTTTTACTTAGTGGTAGTCATTGGAATTTTCCAATTCCTTCCTTTAGATTATAATATAACTCATAATTAATTAATTCATGATTTACAAACAATATTAGTTAAAACTTTAAATTCTTAAACATATCCACATCTTTTTATTTATATCCTCATTAAATACTCTATATAAGATTCTTGATGATAGTAATTAAAATTTATAATTTAAAAACAAATATAAGAGTTATCAAATGCCCTATATTTTGGATGAAAAGATATTGAAAAAATATAACTTTAGATCCTTGCACTTTACTCAAATTTTATTATTAGTTCCTGCACTTTTTTCTATATTGTAGGTCCTTACATTTTTATTTTTTGATATTATAGGTTCCTCTAAGATTTCTACACTTTGTTCATAAAAGGACCTAACACATTAAAAAACAAAAGTAAAGGGACCTATAACATTAAAAAAAGTACAGAAACTAATAGTAAAATGCGAGCAAAATGCAAGAATTTAAAATTTTATTTTTTAAAAAAAAATAAAAAATAATTTATATTGTAATTTAGAGAAAATATATATTAATTTTGTAGACTTTGAATTTTCTACAGAAGAAATTGAAGGCGTAGATTGAATGGAAAAAGTAAAAGATTGATGGCAACTTCTTGGGTGCTTATGTTTCCAATTACGCTTGGGTGGACTCTTTTATTAAGTTCATGAGTTCTAGAAAGGGACGTGTGAACAGTTGAGGCACTTTTGAACCTGTTTAGTAGTTCTAAATTTTCAAAACTGTTTTCTTTTGGTAAAAAAAACATTTTAGAGCTATTTTTTTTAACAAACTACAATTGATTACTGTAAGCTATTTTTAATTATGGTCAACTACATTTATAGATTATTATTATTAATCACTAGCTGACTAATGTTTTAACTCAAACTAGTTTAGAATCATGGTAATAAAATAGGTTTTTTTATGTTTTGTTTAGAAAAACAATTTTTAAGAATTGGTTTATAAAATAATTTTTAAAAACAAAAAATAGGGGGAAAAACCAAACAAACTCTTAGATCCCACTCCTTAAATTTATTTTTGAATTTTTTTTAGGAACTTATTAATTTTTTTAACCTATTAATATGAAAATTCATAGATATCCCCCCTCCTAAATTTTACTTTTGAACATACTAGAGGGTGGGGTACTTGTGAATATCTTTATATGTATCACTTGTGAATTCTTTTTTTTTTTTTGGTAAAAATATCACTTGTCAATTCTGCAAAGATCATCAACGAAAATATTCATATGAAGTATCTTTGATTTACGCTAAAGTGACAATTACCAAAAAAAAAAAACTTAAAGTGACAAAAATTCAGACTATATTTTTTATATAAGTTTTATTATTTCTTTGTTATGAAACCGTGAGTCAAACAATCAAAGTGTCCCTCAAACCAAGACAAAAAAGAAAAAAAATTTATAACCTAAATATCTATGGAAATACTACCAAATTTTCATAAACGAAAGAGGATAATTCGAAGACCTTCCTGAAACAAAGTCAGCAAAGAAAGGGCCATCTATCTGAAAAGAAAGAGATTGATAACAACTCTGGGATGTTAATTTCCTAGCAATTTCTGGACATTATTCCCAACATGACTAATGGCGTGTTTGAATCAAAAATTGTAAAACTAAAATTATAATAAATTGACATTTTCGAAGATGATATAATTTATGTTTGGATTTCTTTTAAAAAAATTAGTTTACCAAGAAAAAAATTATTTAGATAATAAAATTCAAAAGCAAGTTTAGATGAATAAAGATAAAAAAACATGAATTTTATGATAAACATTTTTATTTCTAATTTTATCTTTTTCAAAAAATTATACTTTAAATTATAATTTCAAAATAAAAAATTCCATATATAATTAAGTATTTTGAATTCTAAAAATCTAAAATAAATTAATAAAAATTAAAATCTTAAATTCTAAAAAATTTAAAATAAATTGATAAATTTTAAAATACTAGTAAATTTTAAAAATCCAAAAAAAAAAATAACGTAGACTTTGGTTTAAAAGCTCTTTTAAGAGGTCAGAATCCCTTCAGTTTCAACCTATGTTTTGTTTCAGAAGCTTTTTTAAAAACTTTGTTAGCTAAATATATTCCTCAACTTCTAAATAAGATTTTCACACCCGAATTGAGGTTTTGGTGTTATCCAAACATGACTGCCTTTATCCCTCTAGTTGGTAATTTATTCTGAAAAATATTATAAACATACTAATAAATTCGCAAACTACACCTTTTCCTACCATTTGCCTAATTATCTCCTAATTCACCATATATAACAAGTAGTGGAGAGATTGAAGCAAATAATCATGGCAACAAATGAAGACAACTCTACAAAGAAAAACATTAATGAGTATTAAAACGATGGTTTACTTTAATTTATCAACAAAAAAAGCCTAGCTAGTTGATCCCATCATAGCCAGGAAACAAGCAAGCCAGACTTATATCGGTTGAGGACCTAAAGCCTAGTTTTTTTTTTTTTTAAATCTCCCATTTTTTGAAGCCTGCCCTTTTTTTTTTAAGGGTTCAGGAATAAGATAGCAAGCCTATTTTAAAAAATAATTAAAAATAAATTGTAAAATTTGTGCTTTAGAGATAGCAAGAAAGAAACAATACGATAAAGTCAGAAATTAGAGGCAAAAAGATTTATATTTCCAAATCAAAAGGCGAGTTACAAGAACTTGAGAGAAAATAAAAACAAAATATTAATTGGGGGTCAAAGAACTCAGATATCGCGTAAACTCAGTAAAATAAAAAAGACAGGATAACATTGAAGAAAATAGCACCTTCTTCCATGTGGTAAAGTTTGAGTCTGAAGAGTCAATATATAAATGAGATTCTTCAAATTTTAGAAAATGTGTTTTAGGGAGGAGCTTTTTAAGTGCTTGATTAGCCCATGTTGCTACATAATGCCAAAGCCAATTCCTAGTTTCATAATTTGAAATAGGGCTGCACGGTCAGGCAAGCTATGGTTCAACCATTGCTCGGTTTCTAGCTTGATGTGCCTGAATGGGCTGAACAAGGTCGAGAAAACTAGACTTTTTAACAATGTGCACGGTTGTAATTTGAAACATTCATATAAACTTCTTGTATATATGTATATTGGATTTTTTATTTTGTGGACTAGCATGAATTATACTTATTTAAAACTCTAATATAACTGAGTCTTACTTTTAAAGTATTTCTCAATTCAATCTTTTCATTTCTATGTAAAGTACAGGCTCAATAAAAAGAAATATATACACACACACACACACAAATAATCCAACCTATTGACCAGTATAAAACTCTTAATTGGATTGGTTCATTAGTTTACTAGTCTGATTAGCCCACTCAAGTTGGGTTTTAATACTGTGTTTCCATGATACCACCTATTTATATATAATTTTTTTATTTTAATTAAATGTAATATTATTTCTCGTTATATTATTTAAGAAATGCCCCCATCCAACAAGTTATCAATTGAACATCACGCCGTCAATCTTTTCATTTGTTCCACATGTTAACTCGGTCTCTCACCTCAAATACTTCAAAAATCTTACACATCCATCCAAGATGAGCGGACCACGACCCTATATCAAGTGAACAAACATATAATATGAGCAGGTAAAATAAACTTCCAATCAAGCATCTTCATTTGATAGAGCCATATCTAGCCCAAGTCTTGCATCTAAGTCAAACTACAAGTCATAGCCCATTAACTATTTTTGGTTTTACTCTACTCTGCATGGATAGAGTAGGTCCTAGCTCAGCCTATCATCATCTTTTGTATTTTTTTTGTCCTTTGAGTGGAATCTCTCTCTGTCCGTTTTTTTTTTTTTCAGTTGATTACATATGGCTTTTCTATGGTATATCAAATGTTATAAAGTGATTTTGTGCTTAGAATTTGTCAGCACGCAGACTTACATGATGTTGCTTTTTGTTGAGTATTTAGAATTTGTCAATCTCATGGATTAAAACTCACTGGCTCTAGATATACATCATGTTTTTTTTTTAAAAAAAAAACATTTGGTCCCTTAGAATCTTTGATAACAGAAGGATAGTAAACACAACCTAAACCAACCCTATACAAGCCTTATTCGGCAAATCAAAATTGATAAGATCAACAAGCTCACAGGAGAAGAAATCCGCTGCAATCCAGGCATCACAGTAAGTCCTTGTTTGGCAAGCCAATCCACTGTTCTATTCCATTCACGTCGAACATGTTGCAACTGGATCTCTCAATCACGACTAAGTAGTTGATGAATCTCCAAAAGTAGCCCATAGTCTTGGTGTTCAATGTTAGATTCTGCATGAATCAATCCCATAGCTTCTAGAAAATTTGACTTTAGGACTAATCATTTGAAGCCCGTGTCTCATGCCATTTTAAGACCTACCGAACAAGCCCACAACTCAGCAGTTAAGCTATCACCATCCTTTAGACGACAGGTAAAACCATAAATAAATTGCCCATTTGCATTACGCAAAAGTCCACCACACATAGACGTGGCTTGGATAGTAGAAGATGCTCTGTCAATATTAAGTTTCAACCACCCCTCATCTAGTGGCCGCCACCCCTTCATGTTAACAGAAACTACCTCGGCTCTTGAAGTATGCTTCATCAATTGTCGATTAGCTACCCCAGCAACAGCTACTATGATTTAAGGGCGAGAGATGATCTCATCGAGGCTAATAGGCTTCCCTTCAAACACATAGATGTCTCGACGCCTCTAGAGACTCCAACAAATGATAGTAAATAGTGCACTCCATTCAAGCTCCTCATTATTCCCCCTCCTTGAGACATTCATCATAAGCCAGTCATGTACTTCATAATTCATAAAGCGATGCCATGTAGACGCGGGAACAATCTTCCTCCATAATTGCTTTACGTGGGAACAATCATGAAGTACATGAGTTATATCCTCTGCGCCATGGTTACATAAGGGACAAGCATCATCCACGCTCAACCCACGTTTCTTCCTCATAAAATTGGTGAGAAGGCTACCATGATAGGCCAACTAAAGAAAGGATCGACATCGTTGCGGGGCTTTCACCTTCTAAATTTTCTCCCACCCTCTATTTAAATACTGTGCATTATTCAAAATCATGTTATAAGTTGATTTAATAGAGAACAGCCCATTCTTCTCCCCACACCATCAAACAGTCTCCCCATTATTAACCCATTCTAACCTTGCTTCAACCTTATCACAACTTGCTTTAATACCTGACCAAACATTGGAACCAAGTCATTCAGCATCAATTTTGGGATGTAAGTCATCCCTATAGCTGTATTTATCTCCAACCACTTTAACCTAGAACTTGTCACATTTCTTATAGAGACCCAAACCAAGCTTCATAAGAAAAGCAGAATTCTGATTCCTAGTATGACGAAGCCCAAGCCCACCTTGCTTCTTAGGCTTACTAGAGCTGTCAATTAGGGCCAGCCCGGCCCTAAAGGGCCGGCCCTTGAAGGATCAGGGTCTAAACGGGCTGGCCCTAATAAGCCCGATTACATGTCAGGGTTCCATTTTTTAAGGCCCGGCCCTAGCCCTCAGGGCTAAAGGGCCGGCCCTCAGGGCCTCGGCCCTATTTTTTAAAATTATTTTTTCAATTAAAAATTATAAAATATATATTTATAATTATAAAAAAAGTTATTATTCATAAAATTAAGTTTAAGAAAATAAATTTAAATTAATTTACACCACAACAATAAAGAAAACTAAAATATTTAGGTCTAATATCAAATAGCAACATCAAAGTGAATACCAATAAAAATTAAACTTAACTAATATTATCATAATAAATAAATAAGGGATGAATGAATGTATTTAATATGTTCATTTCTTTGAATTATGTATTTAATCTTTTATTTTTTATATTATAATTAAAAAAAATTATAAACGGGCCTAAAAGGGCCGGCCCTGGCCCTAAAGGGCCGGCCCTTTTATTTTCAGGCCTAAAAGGGCCAGCCCTTTTAGGCCCGATTTACATTTTTAAAGATAAAATGGAAGCCCGGCCCTCAATTTTTTCGGGCCTAAAAGGGCCGGCCCTATGGGCTCGGCCCTAATTGACGGCTCTAAAGCTTACACACCTCATTCCCAAGCCACCAAGTATACTTTCTGCCCCTTATTAAAGCTTCGCCACAAAAAGTCACAATTACACCTATCCAGAGCCTCACAATTACTACTAGGGAGCAAAGAAATCTGCATAACATGCCCCAGAATAGCTGAGGTAACAGACGAGACCAAAGTGGTGCGCCCAACAAATGAAAGAGAACTAGGCCGCCATCTAGAAAGCTTTGTCTTCACTTTGTCAATAGTATCTTGAAAGGTCATCTTATTAACTCATTTACGCAAAAGAGAAATCCCAAGATATTTTCCCAAATCCAATGTACGGGAAAAACCCAAATGGGAACTAATCTTAGTACACTTGGTATGATTAACATTATTAGAAAAAAAAAACATGCGTGTTTTTAAGGAGTTTACCTTTAAATTGGATGCATCGCAGAAAACCTGAATATAGTCTTTAATAAGCTTTGCTTGTTACAAACTAGCTTCAGCAAAAAAGATAATATCATCTGCCAAAAAAGAGATGAGATATAGGTAGGCCATTTCTGGTAAGATGAATTGGCTTCCAAACCCCCATATTCATTTTAGACTGAATGATATGTGCAAGCTTCTCCATGCAAATAACAAACAAATATGGAGACATGAGATCCCCTTGCTGAATCCCTCTAGACAGTTGAAAAACTTCATCTTTTACCCCCTTCTGAAGCAATTGCATGTTAGAGGTAGAGATGGCAGAGAAAACAAGATTAATCAAGCTAGAGGGAAGCTTTAACTCCTGAAGGCAATTTCTGACAAAATTCCAATTAACTCAATCATAAACCTTTTTTAAATCAATTTTAATAGCCATGAATCCCTTCTCACTTGGTATAGATCTCATAGAGTGAATAATTTCTTAAGCAACAATAATATTATCGGACCTTCTCTAAATCTGAAATTCTTTCTGCACTATATAGGAGGATATTTTAGATAAATTAGTATATGACCAATGTAATGCACCGATATGTTAAAAGAATAGATGATATAATTCAAAAAAAAAAAGAGTAATGGATTTCAAAAGTTTGTTTCTTTTTTTTTTTTTTTGAGCAGAACAAAAGTTTCTTTCAATAATAAGAATTAGTGTGTAAAAATACTCCAAAAAACAAAAAAAAATTCTCCAAAAGCTTCAGGTATCATTAAATGAGGACAACCTTTCCCGATATGTTAAAATGGTCTAATGTCAATTAATTTATTAGAGCAGCCTCCAATCCATGCCATATGTCAAGGTACGCTAAGTTGCACACTGCAAATGTGAAGGGTTACACCTTGTCTTCTTTCCCATTCATGTCTACCCTCTCAGACTAATGAATCCCACCACCAACCATTTGTTTCTCAGTTCAACGTTCTTATGCAAGGTACTGAAATTTTGACCTGCCTTTGAACCAAATAGTGGTTCAAAAATTAATGATTCAAACTATAATTAAACTAGGTTATTTATCTAACTATAACTTAAAATGATTTTTTTAAGGCTCAATAAGGGGAGAAAAAATATGAAAAAATATTTAATATTTTACAAATATCTATTAATTTTTATTTTAACAAGATTTTAAAGTATCCAACCCTCATAGAAAAAGGCTTTAGAATGTCTCGTGCATCAAAGGACAAGGTCAAATTCCCACCTATCACTATGGATGGGCTCTATACATATGCCACATCAGTAAAAAAAAGTAAATTTAACGGCTGATTAACAGAAAGTAGTTTTTTTCTCCTTAGAAAATTGATTCAAGGAAAAAAAAAATGCTCTATTTATTAACATAGGGTGTTCAATGCTTCTTGAAAAAATGTCCAAAAGTAAAAATGCATCTAAACCCTTTTTAAAATAATAAAAGGTACTCTCTCTAGATCATAATATAAGGTATCATTTAGAAACCTTACTTGGTCCAAAATATAGAATATTAAATAATTTTTACATTTTTTTCAACTATGCCTCTAATTTATTTATTACTCTTTTTTTAAAAAAATCATGCATTTGAATTTTAATTAAAATTATCAAGGATCTTATATAGAGTATTTAATGAGGGTATTAATGAAAAGATATTAACATTTTAAAAATTTACAGTTTTAACTAACATTATTCGTGAATTATGAATGAGTTAACTATGACTTATATTATAGTTCACAAGGAGTGTAAATACTTTTTGATTATTTTTAAAGCATTACACAAACAACCTCAAAATTTCTTAAACTTGTGTTTTTATTAAAAAAAATTAAAAGGTTATTATTTTTATTTATTTTTTTTATATTGATTCTTCTTATTTTTAAATTTTTTTTTTTGGTTATGGATTCTTTTTATTTTTAAAAACAAAGCAAAGATGTCATTAGGACCGTGAACCCACAGGAGAGCCTTGCAATTGGGTATGGGCTTCACATCCAGACAAAGGTAAGGCCCATTGAAGTAATATAGTTCTAATAATTTAAAATATTAATATCTATATTTTGATAAATAAATTTTATTTTTATAATTTTATTTTTTAAAATATAAAGACAAAAAATTTAAACAGTTAAAAATATAAGAAGTGAATTAAAAGAAGTCAAAATTCGAGAATTGAAAAAATGATTAATTTCCTCATACTTGTATATAGGGTTGTATTCTTTTACTATTTTCAAAATTCAGTTGAGTTGATTTCTTTTCATGAATGATGCAACTAAGCAACTCTAACCAATTTTTATTAACATAGTTCAACTTTTCAAATACTCATCTGATTTTATTTAAAAATAATTTTTATATATTTCATTAATATAAAAAAATTTTAAAATTTATTAATATTATTTTAAAATTTAATAAGTTCTCAATTTTACCTCTATTAAATATATATATATTTTAATAATAGTTTTCTCTCTTCAATATTTAAGAGAGGGTAAAAGAAAAAATTTATAATAAAAATTTAATTATGTGACTTATAAAGAGGATCAAAATTTTTTTTACTCTTTATTTTATAAATAGAATTAGAGGGAGTACCTAGAAATAATATGAGCATGAAAGACCTAATAATACTGCCAGCTAAGCTTGCCACTTGGACACAGAACAGTTGAAATGACAACTAATTGAGATGCACATTATGTCATCTTTTCTTATCTTTTCAGATAATGGATACCATGTCTTGAGATGGGTGCATCTGCCATTTGTATTATCTAATTTGTAATTGCATTTTTTTAAGCTTCAATGATATTTATAATCTACAATTTTTTTTTTATAAATTTCATTGCGGTCTATCGATATACTTCCGCTGGCCTTAATATAGAATTTATTGAGGGTTTTTTCTTTGTCCTAAATGTAAAATCTCAATATTTTTTTATATCCATATTTTTTATATTTTTTGAAATGATCTTTATAATTATATTATTGTATAATGTACAAGTTATGATGAATTGATGACGATGCTCTAATGGAAATGATTAAAAGAAGAGATATTTTTGAAAAACTAGCAGATTTTTGTTACAAATAATTACCATACTTAATTTTTTTTTAAAATTTAGATGAATTAGTTAACTAACTAGGCCGAGAAAGTATTACATAAAACGAAATAACAATTGTTTGCGTCAAATAACTTGAGTCCAAATTTTGATGATTGATGAGATCAACATAGAAATAAGAAAGAATGACAACTAAGTTTTATAAAGATTAATTAATTAATGTTTGGCTGGAAAAAAGTTAATGACAATTAAGTGCTACACAAAATTTTTAAAATAACAAGTTGCAAATATTGTTTTGGATAGTTACAAATAACAATCTTGATTGCAAACTTGGAGTTACAATTAGAACTTAAATATTCTATTTGCAATTAAAATTTTTATATTTATTATTATTTAAATTGACATTTGTAATTCATTTCCAAACAGTTTTATCAAGAAATTAACTGTGATATATATAACATTCAATGTCATTATAATTACACACTAAAAAGAACAAACAAGAGTACGAATACTATTTCAAACCATGGTCAACATGGTTTAACTTTCCACTATTTAATTTGGGAACTAATAAAAATTAACATTGCAACTATTCACATTGGCTTCACCACATACACTTAGTCCAAGTCCTTTCTTCTGCATATCATTCAACCATGGACATGTTCTGTTCGCCTTAGTTTCTCCTGCAATATGTAAAAAAAAAAAAAAACATAAATTAAAGATACTCATAATAATTACATTTTAAAAACATATACTCCCTCTTTTAATAAATTGTAAGTATTTTTTACCAAACATTACCTCCAATAAATTAGTCAATTATTACTAATTCTAATGTTTAATATTTAACCTTATTTAAAAGGATATTTCAATTTAAAACAAATACATAATGATTTATTTATTAAAGACATTTTTAGAAATAGCCCATTAATTATATTTTAAAATATTAAAAATGTCTTACTTTTTTTAAGAGATAGAGTATGAAGAAGCTATAAATAAAAATTAACATAATAGAGGCATTAACTTGTGTCAATTACTTAAACACTCTTGCTATTGTTAGACTATAGATCGTTTTTTTTTTTAAGGCCAAGAATATTATTTGTTAGTTGTATGGAATAATCTCTCATTACAACATATCTGAAAATAGAGGATGATTGTTTTTTCCAATAAAAGGTAAAAAGATTTGTCTTTGCCTGCAAGTTTTGCCTACACAAAAAGGTACAGAATTAAATCCCATACCTTTTCTAATAATTTGTTTAAAGGACGAAAAACTGAGGTGAATCCCACCAGAGAGACCTCGCAGACATTTGTGCCCACAAAAGATAAAAGGAAGCAAAAGAGAAAATTTCATGATCCTGCACATGACTTAATTCCCTTCTTTTACATTAATTATTAAAATAAAGTTTATAAAACCTGCAAAATATAGTAAATTTTTTTAAGCTTCACAAAAAGAATCATGGTCTCTAAGAAACAGTGATGAGATATTCTTTAATTTTTATGTTTTACACTTTCATGAATTAAAATTATTTTTGAGAAAACTTTATACTAAACTAGGAAATAATTCATTTAATTCTTTATTTTTAAAAAAAATTCAATATTAATTTCACTACAATGCAAAAAAATAATTAAACATTATTTGATAAGAAATAAAAGGATCTGAATGATTATCATAGTTAATCTCATCCAAGCAGAGACTGATGTTCTTCGAATTTAAATATGAAGGACAAAAAATAAGCCCCTTCTAATAATAATAATGTTTCATATTACTAGTTATATCTTTTAACAATTATACACACACAAACACATACATATATACATAGATATTATGAACAAAATAATAGTTTGTCGTTCACTATTTTTTGTTTACTATTGGACAAAGAGAAGCCGTGATCATGTCATCATCACCATCATTAAGCTGATTTAACTAATTAATGATAATTAAGAAATACATAAGCTTGGACATTAAATAGAAGATCTAGCTAATACACATATAAAATTAAAAATAATGTTATTGAAGCAAAAAGTATGAATAGATAGAAACTAATAAGTCACACCAAATGATTAGACTATTAATGGTACAAACGCAAATGTAGCTAGGAACAAAAATGAATAGGAGATGAAAAATTATTACCAGATAACCTCTCTAAGCCGCCTATTGCACCTTGTCATATTCAACATGACCATAACATAAATAGTATCTGCCAGGTTGTTCACAAATATGAAGTAGGCATGTCTCCAAGAGTGATTGAAAAGTATTAAACCAAAAATCCCCCAAAATCCAAAAATGAATCCAAATGTCATGCTCCAATAAAACTCTTTAGAGATAATGATGCCCTTGTCTCCTTGAAACTTAACTAGTTCTTGAGGTTTTCTTGTTTCAAGGCACATCTTCTCAAGTGGTTTTCCACAAAGGTCAAGATTTCCTTCATAACTTAAGCTATCAAAACTCTGCAATTGTGTGCCAATTGGAATTTTTCCATAAAGATTGTTGTGTGACAAATCCAACACTGCCAGACGATCAATTTGAGCAAGGCTAGAAGGAATTTGTCCAGACAAATGGTTCCGCGAAAAATCAAGAGAATCTAACGATGTTAATCATCCAATCTCAGATGGAATTTCTCCATCTAATTGGTTTCTTAATAAGTTTAAAGCTACCATTTCAACTAACATTCCCAATTCAGCTGGAATTTTTCCAGTAAATACGTTGCTTGAAAGATCAATGCCTTTTAAAAATAACTTATGATTAAAAAATCTTTCAGTACCTTTCCACATCAATAAGGCATTTAACTCAGTAGGGTCAACCAAAAAACTGTCTTTGCTTATTTGCAAACTACTAGAATCTAGATATGAAGAACTCTCTTGAGCCATGGCTATGAAGTTTTTGAAGTATTTTGGTATTTGTCCAGATAGATTGTTCAAGGAGATATCAAGGAAATGAATGCTGGACAAATAACAAAGATGCATTGATAAACTTTCAAAAAAGTTATTATTTCATAAGATTAAGATTTCTAGCTTATGTAATTCAATCCCAATCCATGATGTAATAGGTCCTAGTAACTTGTTTTCTTCTACATCTAGCATTAATAAATTGGAGCAACTTCTCAAGGTAATAGGCAACTCTCCAGTAAACTTGTTGTTTCTCAATGTCAATATTTGAAGACTTTGCATATAACCAATAGAATTAGGAATTACTCCAGACAAATAATTATTACTCAAGTCCAAATGGACTAATGATTTAAAGTGACTCCAACAATTAGGAAGTTCTCTAGATAATTGATTACTGGAAACATCCAATATCATCAGCATACTTTCACTTGGCCCATTCATGCATAAAAGTAGGTGAAGCTTAGAGAAATTATTATTTGACATTGTGAGAACACTAGCATTATGTAGAAATTGTGGAATTGGACCATCAAAATGATTATAATCCAGAGATATAATAAGATCGGGAGACATTAATCTTACAGGAAGATTTGGTATTATACCAGAAATGTCATTGCATGAAACATTCAAGTATATGAAATTTGGTGTCAACTGTCTCCAAAACCTCTCTGGAATTGCATCTGAAATTCTGGTATATGAAATGTCAAGATAGGTGAAATTATTTTGAGTTAACAACCATTGGGGAAATTTAGGACCCAACCCTCACATACATTTCTTGTAGTTGAAACGATGGGACCCAACCTTGGGTAAATCTCAAAACCAATAAGTTATCAGAGATGTCCAAATATTTTAAGTTGGGCATATCAGCAAGATGGGAGTTTCTAAGAACACCTCTTAAAGAGTTGGAATCAATATCCAATGACACCAACGAAGAGGGAAATCGAAGATCATTAGGCATTGTCCCATTCGAGCAATTCCTTGAAATGTCAAGTGTCTCTAGGATGTGAATGAGGAAAGGTCAACTAATGTGCCAATTATCTTATTATCACTTAGGCCTAGTAATTGCAAAGAATGTCTGGCACATGGAAACAAAGAGTGAACAATTGATGAAAGGTCTTCTTTTCTTTGGTTATCATATAGGGATAATGAACGCAAGGTACATAAATTCCCTAAGGATTTTAATCCACCTGTAAGATTATTTAAGTTAAGGTTTAGATACTCCAGACAATTCATGACACTACCAAATTCATTTGGTATGGGATCCTCTAAGAGGCCGTTCCCAACAAGATCAAGCTCAACAAGATTGGGGCTAACATTTAAGATCCAATGGAATATTGCAGGTGACATGAAACTATTTAGAGATAAATCAAATTTAGAAAGAGAGGAGGAATTGAATTTGAAAGAAGGCAATGAAAGGATATATTGGTCTGAAAGACCAATATGCGATAAACTCACTTCTTTCAAGTTAGGTAGCATTCCAATCATTTGTAGCCACTTGTGAGAGTATTTGAGATCGGTTATCGTCCCTAAATCAAGATGGGTTAAAGAAGTGAGACCAGACAACCACTCACCTCCACAACCATTCTCTTTGTCAATTTTGAGAGCTTCGTTTCCATCAAGGAAAAGCCTTTGCAAGTTTGAAAGATTTTGAAGTTGATAAGGTATTGCTCCTTCAAGATCATTCCCAGAGAGATCAAGATACTTCAATTGTGAGACATTTCCAAGTTGAAAAATGATTAGGCCTTCCAAATGATTAAAGCTTAGATCAAGATATTGCAAGTGTGAAAGATGCCTAAGTTGACTTGGAATTTGATTTCTTAAGTCACAAGCTCGAAGATCAAGGTACTTTAAGTTGGTTAAAAAACCAAAGAACTTAAGGATATAGCCATTGTAAAAAAGATTAAAACTAAGGTTGATAGATATCAAGTATTGCAACTTCACCAATGATGCACTGATCTTACCTTGCAAGTAGGGTTGTGTGAAATCACCATGAACGTCGAGCTTCAGTACTCGACCCGTTTGGTTGCTACAGTGAACTCCCTTCCATTGACAACAATCTTTCATATTTTGCTGGTTACCTCATGAAGACCATGCGTAAAGGCCATCGTTCTCTCCAAGAGCAGCCTTAAATTGAAGCAAGGCTTTCCTCTCCTTCTCTATGCATCTAACCTCAGCACCTATAGCTCCTCATGATAGAATTAGTACAATAGCCAACACAAGCAAATTGTGAAACCTCTCGCACATCCTCTTTCTCATTCTTTGCACACAAGTGATAATGCTATTGAGTGGTGGCTTGGCAGTAGCAAATTTTCTATAAATTTATATGGATTATTAACATGCTCCAAGGACGCTATTTATTCTTGTTTTATTTTTAAGTTCTTATTGATACCTTTAAATATGTATTATTTTATTATATTGGAAAATAATGAGTCAATGCGTCCCTCAAAACAAGGAAAAGAAACTTACAGCACTAATGTAGTAGCATTGCCTGCTCCAAGCTCCACGGCAGTCAACAATGTAAACTGTCATTTTCACTTTAATGTCGAAAGCAAATTGAGCGGCAAAGGAAAGTACGGGTATAGTTTATTAATTACATCTAATTACATTTGATTTCCCTGTGTTAGAATTAAAAAGAAAATATCCTGATCACTTTTGTGTTGAATTAAATTGAAATCAAATGTATGAAACCAAGTTCCTAACATAAAACAAAAGTTATGCTAAAACTAAATGCAAAACAATAAATTTTTACAAGAATTAAATACAAAATAAGAAAGTTAAAAAATAAAATCATATAAATATTTAGCTTGGTGGACGAGTTGGCCTTTTTTTTTTTTTAAGTTAAACAGGGCAAGCTAAATCAATCTGTCTTTAAATGGACTGGAATTTTTTCAGCCCCACCCATGGTGGGATGGCCCATGAAATTTAACTTATTTCCTAACCCTACTAATAATGATACTTAACGGTGTATTAGAAATGAGGAGCAACCGCTTAAAAATAAGGAGTGAAGATAAATAGGCAAGAGCATCACATGTTAACTGAAAAATCTCAAAGTTCAAATTTAAACAACTTTTTTATTTTATATTAAGTATTAAATTTAACTTTACACAATATGAAACTTCTTAGGTACTCTAGTTCATTGGAATTTTTCAATTCCTTTATATCTCTTAGTTTCGTAGGGGATCAGACTTTGAATTTTGTACCGAACAAGAAACTGAAACACAGATTGAATGGATAAAAGGAAAAGATTGATAGCAACTTCTGGGGTCATGATTTCAAAAATTTATTTGTGAATATGTTTGTGGCACTTATTCATTTTTTTAACCTACTAATATGAAAAATTCACGTATATTCCCCATTCCTTAATTAATTTTACTTGTGAATGCCATAGAGGCATTTGGGAATCTGTACTGATTAGCTCTTGTTAATTATGTTAACCTACAAATACCCATCACTTGAATTTTGTAAAGTTCTTCAACTAAAATATTGTTCATGAAATTAAATTATAATCTTCAAATGAGCTTGTTAGCATTTTAAATTTGTTATCTTTTTTTTACCAGCATTTTAAATTGTTATCTGAACAAGTGTGGTTTAATATTTCATGATTTTATGAATGGTCTTAGATTTATTAAAGTGACGAAAATTGTGACTATATTTAATATAAGTTATATATTATTCTATTTTTTTAAGGATTAGGTTCATCCATGATAAAGATTTTTTCCTTTGAGTTACTAAGATCAAAAAGTAAATCTTTTCTAACTAAATTGCTAATATATATACTAGAGCTTGTAACTCGAGCAAGATAAGCTTATTTAGACTGAGCTTATTTAGATTGAATTTAAAATACTTGAATATATAAAAAAACTCATATAACCAATCATATCCCTTACACTTCAGGTTCTTAAGCTAACCCAAATACTTTAATTTTTAAAAATTATATTATTTTATTTTTTAGTCAATTTTAATATTTATATTAAAAATTAAGATTTTCAATTTTTATTTTATTAATAATAAAAATGAAATTTGAATATTTGAACTAAACCCATTTGAGTTCAAGATTAGCCCAAATTTATTTGAATTTATTATGGCACCCATATAAGATTAAAGTAAAAAAAAAAAATCTAAACTTTCAAGCCCGGCCTATAATTTTTTGAACTTATTTGGATTGGCTTATTGGTCTTAATTCAAATTCTCGATTCTAACATATATAATAGTTGAACTTTGATCTCTCAATCACTTATTTAAGTAATTAGAGCCTTTGCCACATGCAATAATTTTAGTTGGTTAAGTTGTATTAATCTTATATTGTGAAATCATAAGTCAAGCAGTCAAAGTCTCCCTCAAACCAAGATAAACAAAATTATAACCAAGATGTCTATGAAAATACCATGAAGGAGAGAGGAGACTTCGCAGACGTTCCAAAAGCAAAGTCGGCAGGAAAAAAAAATTTAAAAGAAAAGAAAAAAGGAAAAATAAAAAAAGACTGATAACAACTCGGGGCATGTTAATTTCCTGGCAATTTCAGGACATTATTACGCGCATCGCTAATGATTAATGGTGTGTTTGTACTAATATATGTAAAACGGAAGTTAGAATAAATTAAAGTTTGTAAATTGAAGTTAGGATAATTTGATTTATGTTTAGATTTTTTTTTTTCTTAAAAGATGGTTCAATAAGTAAAAACTTATTTGGATAATAAAATTTAAAAATAAGTTTAGATGAATAATGATAAAAAAGAACATTAATTTTATGATAAACATTTTTATTTTTAATTTAATTTTTTATTTTGGGTAAATGAATAAATTATGTAAAGAAATTTATGTCAACTAGCACATTAGACCCAAAACTTATTTATTATACAAATAATTCCTTCAACTTTTAAAAATGGTGTAATATAACTTTTATTGTTAAAAAGTATGAATTTTGACTATTAGTTATCTAGAAAATTACTAAAAAAATTACAATAAAAAATCAAAAAATTATAGACAATGATCCAAAAAATGAAATAAAAATACCAAAAAATCTTTTTATGCTTTTTTTTTTGTAATTTTTAAGTTCCTATTTTGTGCTTTTGTTATTAACTAATAGTTAAAGTCAATTTTTATTAATGGCAAGGGTCAAATTATACTATTTAAAAAAATTGAAGGAATAACTTGCGCAATAAAAGAGTTCAAGATCTATAATATTATTAAACCTATAATTTAAGGGATAATTTTCTCATTTGCTTCTTAATTTTTAAATCATATTGCATCTCACTACTAAAAGTTACCTTTAATTATGGTCAACCACTATCATAAACAACTACTATTAATCATCGGTGATCACGTACCAACCAACTTTTTAAGTTTAAAATTGTTTTTAAATCAGCATAATCAGATAGATTTTTTTAATATTTTTTTTGAAAATAAATTTAAAAATTGATTTATAAATATTTTTTAAAAACAAAATATGAACAAATTAAAACCAACAAAGCCATTAGATTCCTCCTCCTTAAATTTATTTGTGAATATGTTTTTGCCACTTATTAATTTTTTAACCTATTAGTATGTTTTTGGGAATCTGTTATTACCTCTTGTTAATTATGTTAACCTACTATTACCCCACGCTTGAATTTTACTTTTGAATATACTAGGGAGGTTCTTGTGAATATGTTTACATATATCGCTTGTTAATTTACTATATTTTAATATTAGTTTTATATTATTCTAATTTAAAGAAAATATAAGGAATAGGTTTTGCTGATAATAGAGATTATCTCTTCCAAAGTACTAAGAGCAAATGATTAATCTCTCCTAACTAAATTGCTGTATATTCAAAAGTTGAGATTTGAAGTCTCAATTATTTGTTCAAGTGACAAAAGCCTTTACCCCTCCCATTAATTTTATTTGATTAAGTTTTATTATTCTGATATTGTGAAGTCATCAAATAGTCAAAGTCTGCCTCAAACAGGGACAATCAAAATTATAACCAAAATATCTATGAAAATACCACCGAAGTTCCATAAAGAAGAGAGGAGACTTCAAATACGTTCTAGAAGCAAAGTCAACAAAAGAAAAGAACATTCGAAAAAGAAAAAAAAATGAATAAATAATTGATGCCAACTCTGGGCATGTTAATTTCCTTGCAATTTCTGGCCATTATTCCGAGCATGACCGATGGTTTGTTTGGATTAAAAGGTTTAAAATTGAAGTTATAATAAGTTAATGTTTGTGAACTGAAATTAGGATATTGTGATTTATATTTGGATCATTTTTCCTTAAAAGTTAGTGTAACAAACAAAAACTTATTAAAATAATAAAATTCAAAAGCAAGTTTTTATGTATAATAACAGGAAATAACATGAATTTTATGATAAATGTTTTTTAATTTAATATTTTTAAGAAAAACATCAAAATTAAATTATAATTTAAAAAATCCATATATAGTTAAACATTATTTTTAAATTCTAAAAATATAAAATAAATTGATGAATTATAAAATACTAAATTACAAAAAGTTATAAAATACTAAATTTTAAAAAGCTAAAATAAATTGATAATCTAGGTTTTGGTTCAAAAAATCTTTTGAGAAGTCAAAGTTTTTTTTACTTCAATCCTAACCTAGGTTTTGTTTCAAAAGTTTTTTTTTTTTAATATTAGCTAAACACCCCTTCATCTTCTAAATGAGGTTTTCTCACTCAAAACTGTGGTTTGGGTAAGGTTTGGATGCCCAAAGCTCGGTTTGGGTGTAATCCAAACAAAACCTGAGCCTTCTTCCCTCTCGTTGGTAATTTATTCTAACAAATATTTTTAAGATATTAGTAAATTTACAAACTATCTACCTCCTTTTCTACATTTACCCAATTATCCCCTAGTCAGTCAATTCCATCAGAAATATGCCAAAAGAAGATAACCCATCTCGCATAAATATTTATGATCCTTTGGAAAACCAAAGCTGGTTCCTAGTTTCATAAATAATTGAAACGACCATATAAACAGTTTGTGTGTGTACACACACACACACACACGCATGTTAGAGTTTTTTTCAGACTACCATAAATTATACCCATTTAAAAGCAAAAAATGCAATGATGAGTCTTGATGTCGTGTATTATTTCTCAATTCAATCTTTTCATTCTTATGCAAGATACTAAAAATGGATAAGTCATTGACCTAGTCAAGTTTGTAGTTTAACGGTCAATGATCTAGATCATAGTTAAACCAAGGTCAATCCAATTATGATTAACTTAAAATGATATCATTTCAAGCTTAGCAAGGGATTGAAAAAAAAAATAAAATCCAACCCGTTGGCTAATGACTAGCCCATCCAAAACTCTTAACCAGATTGGTTAGGGAATTGGTCTAACTAGTCAACCCAAGTTGAGTTTTAATACCATGTTCCTTTTATACCACCTATTTATATGCAATTTTTTATTTTAATTAAATGTAATATTATTCCTCTTTGTATTATTTAAGAAATGCCCCCATCCAACAAGTTAGCAATTGAATATCACATAGTAAATCTCTTCATTTGTTCCATCTGTTTAACTTAGTCTCTCGCCTCAAATACTTCAAAAACCATGCACATCCATCCAGGATGAGGACAGTATACCAGGAAACTAATTGACTGTCAAAAGTGGCAAAAGTCTAATATGAGCAAGGGAAATAAACTTCTTTTTGGATAGAGTACAACACCAGCCGAGGCCTGCGGGCTCTTAGTCCACGTCCAAGTCATAGCCCATTAACTAGTTTGGCTTATACTTTTTCAAAGTGAATAGTGTATTGTTTAGTCTCATGATTTTTTTTCCCCAAAATACAAAGGCTGCAAAAACATGCACAGACTTTAGCTAACTATTGCACACATACGCAAACAAATATTGATATAATTAATAAGAATTTGACTCACAGTTTAAAAAAGTTGTGGATTTAATCCTGGTGTTATTGCAAGAACCTTATTTGTGAAAAATCTATAAGTAGTGTTTTCAAAATCGGATTAGATATTGAATCGAAAAGGTCGGTGGTTTATAGTTCACATGATTCAATCAGATTAAATCAATGGTCAAACCGATGACGTAATAATTAAATTAAAAAACTATATATGTATATAATAATATAAATATAAGAAATAAATATAAAATTTCTACTTAACTTAAAAATAAGACCAAATATTTTCAATTCATCACGTCTTAACAAGCCACGTGATACAACATAATATTAAATAATTAAAAAAATTGGTCATTTTCTTAAAAAATTGATAAAAAATTTTAAAAAGATTCCTATAGATGCTGCATTCATGCCTATTCAAAATGCAAATTTTAGTATTCATTCTTACGTAGAAAGGGTTCGCTTCGCATGATATGTGATTGATAGAAAGAATATAAAAAAGGGTTATTAATAAAGTCAGATAGCGAGTTTTCCAACAAGCCTTATAGAGGGCTCTAGGGTTTGATTCTCGATCCGAATGTTGGTTCAAAACAATCCAACCCAACTCCAAAACAATTTTTACATGTTGATTGAGCTAAAATTCAGACCGATCGATGGTTGGATCAATCCGATCATATGATCTGGGTTTTTAATTATTGTTTATAAGTATCTCTACAAATGTTTTTTTGAAGATTGGAGTCATGCCTAGCCTTGCTTAGCCCCTAGGACCCAACTCATTTAAATTATGTAAGAAAAAGCCTATTGTGCCCATAACCAGAATCACGCAATAGCCTTTACACTCCTTAGGGGCAGTGGTGAATCCACATTACATATCGGGCCGGCCCGTGCCACCCCAACTGCTTTTTGTTTTTGGCGCCATTATGAGGTATAGAAGTTTGTATGGTTGGGTCAAAAAGTTTTATGACTAAGGTCCAATAGTGGGGTATGGTTCTCGCTCTGTTCTACAGCTTCTTCTTTTGTTTTTTTCTCTCTCTTGAGTGGAATCTCTTTTTTTACATTTTATATGGTTTTTTATGGTATATCTCATGTTAAAAATTGATTTTGTGATTACCGTGAACTTTCTACGCACGCATATGTATTTATCTTACACCCAATGTTTTTTTGGCCAAAAAAAGTCAATTCTTTTGATAAGAAAAAGAATTACACCCGCTAATCAATAAGAAGAAAAAAGAAAGCAATAAAACTCGAGTACAAACTGTAGAATAGAATATAAGTAATAAAACCTAAGTACAACCTACTAGTTAAAAAAACAGAAATTTATTTATGGCCAAAGTTAAACTTGTTTGTTGTATGGCCAATGTTGCTCTCCTAGTTTCATTCTTTTTTATGGGTAAAGGTGTAAATTTATTCTTGAACTTTTTTTCTAGAGACATCTGGTATCTTAAACTTTTATTAGAAGCAATATTGTCCTAAAACTTTAAAAATAGTGCAATGTTGCCTTGCTGTTAGAGTTGACCATTTGTTGACCGTTTTGTTTGACTAGACTTGCCACATGGTTGCCATGTGGCATTTTTTAAAAATTAAAAAAATGATAAAGGTGCAAATTTACTATGAAACTTTTACTCCAAGGGTACTTAGTATCTTAAACTTTTTTTTTGAGCAATGTTGCCCTATTATTAGAGTTGACCATTTTGTTTGACTTCCCTTACCATGTGGCATTTTTTAATAACTAAAAAAAAAAACAATGCTTCATCCTCATCAGCTTCTTCTTTTTTATCCACAACATAAAAAATACAAAATGACTCAAAACACTAAGATGAAAAATCAAACTCAAATTTTCAACATAGAAAAACGATCAAGAAAAAACAATCAAATTCAAATTTTAAACATAAAAAAAATCAAACACAGGGGGTAGAGAGGAAGAAAATAAAAACACAACTTTTTTTTTTTGCTAGAAAGAACACAACTCAAGAACCAAACAATTTAAGAATAGCTCAAAATATCCAAAAAATAAGAATAAAAAAAATTAACAACTCAGATTGTCCAACGCTAAGTAGAGAGAAGTAACAACTTAGTGGGTGACGGCTATAGGGCTTCTCATTTAGATCTTGTCTTGCAAATGTAGATGGTAAAGGAGGGATGAATGAAGAAAAGAAGAATGGCCAACTGTGAAGGAGGAAGAGCGATGTGCAACTGAGACATAAGAGAGAGGGGACGACATTTTTTTAACTTTTTTTTTAAATACCATGTGGCTACCACTTGGTAAGTGAAGTTAAACAAAATGATCAACTCCAACAACAGGACAACATTGTATCATTTTGAAAAATTACAGGGCAACATTACTCTCAAAAAAAGTTGTGGATACTAAGTGCTCCTTTAGGAAAAGTTCCAAAATAAGCTTGCAACTTTACCATTTTTAATTTTTTAAAAATGCCATGTGGCAAGTCCAGTCAGACAAAACAGTTAACAAATAGTCAACTCTAACGTTAAGGCAACATTGCACTATTTTTGAAAGTTTCAAGATAACATTGCTCCTAGCAAAAGTTTAGGATACCAAATGTCCCTAGAGAAAAGGTTTAAAGGTAAATTTAGACCTTTATATTTTTTTTATTTATGATTATTTAGAATTCATTAGATTAAAAGCTGTCGGCCCAAGATTTACAATGTGTTTTTTTTTGTTAAACATTTGGTCCTTTAGAATCCGAAATTGTTTCCGCCCAACCATTTAATTTGATCAATTTGATATTTTCATTCCTATGTAAGGTTCTTAAATTTGAACTTGTCATTCAACAAGATAGTGATTCAAGATTCAATGATCTAAGCTATAATTAAATTAGGATCAATCCAGTCATGATTAACTTAAAATGGTTTTTTTTTTGAAGTCTTAGCAAAGAGAAAAAAAAAAATCCAACCTTTCAATCTATCCAAAACTCATGATTGGACCTACCAGCGGAGCTATGTGTATGGGGCGGGGGAAATGCACCCCTTCACATGGGGCAAATTGCACAAGTAGTATGTAAAAATTACAATCACGCACATCTAGTTTTAGAATTTTAAACTCTCTCGACTTCAAAGAAAAATATTTAAATTTAAAATTTTTTTAAATAAATGATATTTTAACTCATATTTCATAAATTTAAACCAAAAAAATTATACTTATTAGACATATTATTAAAAAAGGGATCAAGAGTCGTTAATATTAGTTTTTTTTTCTTTTTTTTCAAATTAAGCGGTATATCAACTTTCTCAACATATTTTTTGGCCAAAAGATATCCTTAGTATATATTTTTTCAAATAAAATATACATAATTTTACTTATGCTATTATATTTTTTGTTTAATGTAATTATTTTTAAAATTGTTATAATACTTTTAAAATTATTAATTTTTAAATTGAGATGTCTCGCACCCTCTGATTCTCAATCCTGGCTCTGCCACTGATTGGACCAATTAATAAACTGATTCACCAATTCACTAGTATGATCAGTCAATTTGAATTGGGTTTTAATCCATGTTCCTTTTATAAGCAATTTTTTAATTTTGACAACTGAATATCAAGAAAGTAAGCCTCTTCATCTTTTTTCCATTTGTTAACTCAATCTGTCATCTCAAATACTTCAAAAATCACATATACATCCATCCAAGATGATGACTCTTTGTAATACCATGCCAAATAATCTGAACAGTTAACACTATCATGTAATAAACGTTTAAATGTATATTTAAGGATTGCCATACAAAAAAGATTAGATTCTTCCATAAAACATTAACCAGAGTTGAGAAGAACTAAATTAAAATGTTTAAAGCAACACTACCTTAGTAGAAAAGGATGTACTTTAGCAAATAGAATTGAACTTCACTATAAAAATTCAAAAACCAATAATAACCTTATTACCTTGATAGAAAATAAATAAATTCGATTAAAATACTACCATAATATAAATGTTTTGCAGAATACATGCAACTAACAAAAATAATCATGGCAGAAAGGAAAAAGACTCACTTTGAGATATACCATAGTTAAAAGAACAAAACATGTGCAAACAATTATCTTCAAAGAGAATATATATGAGCTTGGATGGAATTGAATTTTTTCTTCTGCAAAAGAAAGCAGAGGAAGGACTATTGTAAATTTGAACTATTAAATTAAATTTAATAATTTAAATTTGATAATTTTTAAAATTATATATTTAATTTAAACAGTTTAGATTTATAGTAAAAAAAAGTAGTGGAAAGAAAAAGTAACAAAGCAAAACCACCCCAAGCTTGGGTATATTCGAGACTCACAATATAAACAATCCTCAAAGCCAATCACGCATTCCAGCACACCATCCGGATCAATGCTATCCATGCTGATTGATTTGTGAATAAAATATTCATAACGAAATGTGCATTCGCAATTAATCACAAATATTTGAAACACCCATATAAACTGTTTGTGTACATGTGTCAACAGTTTTTGCGGACTACCATAAATTATACCTATTTAAAATCAAAAAATGTAATGATGAGCCTTGGTTTCATATATTATTTCTTAGTTCAATCTTTTCATTCCTATCTTTTCATTCCTATGCAAGATACTAAACATGAATTGATTATTGGCCTAGACAAGTTAGCAGTTCACGGGTCAATGATTTAAACTATAATTAAAACCAAAATTTTAATTGGACTAGTCAGGCAATTAGTTTAACCAATCAACCCAAATTGGGTTTTAATATCACGTGTTCCTTTGACACCACCTATTTATATATAATTTTTTTATTTTAATTAAATATAATAATATTTTTCTTTATATTACTACCTCCATCCCAAATTATAGAGCACTTTTAAAAAAAAATTTCGTATCAAAATATAAGACACTTTGGATAGATTAAAATTTCATTAAATGTAACAATTTCAATATTATCCTTTCTCTTTCTATAATTAATTTTCATCTTTTTTCTTTTTAATATATTAAATGATGGATATTTCTAAAATTTTATATTTTTATTTTGAAAAGATAAAGTTATTAAGTGTATTTAATGAGCTTTATTGGTATGTAAAATTTTATTTAAAAGTGTATTATAATTTGAGAAGGAGGGAATATTTAAGAAATGCCACCATCCAACAAGTTAATAATTGAATATCAAGAAAATAGATCTCTTCACTTTTTTTCCCATATTGCTAACTCAATTTCTCACCTCAAATACTTCAGAAACCATAAACATCCGTCCAAGATAAGGACTTTGTACCAAGAAACTAACATGCAGAGTTGACTATTAAATGGTCAAAAGCCTGATGTGAGTAGGGGAAGACTACTAAACATCTTCCTTTGATAGAGTACAAGTCCAGCCCAAGCCCACAGGCTCTAAGTCCAATTAACTAGTTTAGGTTATACTTGTTCAGAGAGTGAATAATGTATTGTTCACTCTTGTGAATTTTTTTTAAAAAATAAAAAAGCTACAAAAATACATGCAAAAAGTTTAGCTAACTATTTCATCCATACAAAAACAAATATTGATATAATTAGTAAGAATTTAGCTCATAATTGTGGGATTAATCTCTGTCGCTATTGTGAGAATCTTATTAGTGAACAATATATGAATATCTCTTTAAATATTTTTTGATATTATAATCATGTTTGACCCTACTAAGCCTATAGGAATTAACTTATCTAAATTATTTTTTTTAAAAAATATTATTGTGCCCATAACTAGAATCATGCAAAAGTTTATTGAAAGCAGTGGTGGTCCACCTTAAATGTCAGGCCGGGCTGGGCCAGTCCCAAGCTTTTTTTGGGTACCCTAAGGAGTCATGGAAACTCATATAGTTGGGCCAAGAAGGTTTTATAACTAAGGTTAAGTAGTGGGAATGGTTCTAGCTCGGCCAATCACTCTTCTACAGCTTCTCTTGTATGTTCTTTTTCTTTGAGTGAAATCTCTTTTTTATTTTTATTTTTCAGTATCAATTGATTTTATATGGTTTTTCTATGATATATCTCATGTTATAAATTGATTTTGTGATTACCGTGAACTTTCTCCGCAGATTTACATGTATATTGTATGGCCAAGGTTGCTCTCCCAGCATCGTTTTTGTTTTTGTTTTTTTTTTAAATTTATGATTTTTCAGCCCGCAGATTTTCATGATGTTGCTTTTTGTTGAGTATTTAGAATTTGATAATCTGATCAATCAAAAGTCGCCAGCTCAAGATTTACATTATGCTTTTTTTTTTTTTGTTTTTTAAACATTTGGTCCTTTTGAATCCGAAATTGTTTCCGCCCTACATGGAGGATTTAGGATAATCTAGCATGTGACGTGAGTAATGCACTGGTGTGTGAAAAGAATAGATGATATAATTTAAATAAATAATAGAATTCAGAAGTGATTTTTTTTAATAATAAGAGTTAAAATGTAAAAAATACTCAAACAATTTTTCTCAATTCCAGAGCTTCACGTATCCTTAAATTAATAATAGTACATGAGTTAAATTAATAATAGTATATGAGTATTCATTAATTTTTTAAATGAGGGCAATATTTTCCAATCCATTAAAATGGCCTAATGTCTGATTATCTGTTAACTTACCAAAGTAGAGCCTACGTTAATCCATGCCATGTGTCAAGGAACACCAAGTTGAACATTGATCAATTCAATCTTTTTATTTCTATGTAAGGTACTAAAATTTGAACATATCACTCAATAAGATAGTGCTTCAAGAGTCAATGATCCAAATCATAATTAAACTAGGATCAATTTAGTCATGATTAATTCAAAACGTTATTTTTTTTTTGAAGTACTCTCAGTAAGGGGGGAAATATAAAAAAATCCAACCACTTGATTCATCTAAAACTCTTGACCAGACCAATCAATGAATTTGTTCACCAGTTCACTAGTCTAATTAGCTAATTTGAAAAGGGTTTTAATCCATGTTCCTATGACACAACCTATATATATATATTTTTTAATTTTAACAATTGAATATCAAGAAAGTAAATCTCTTCATTTTTCTTTTCTATATGTTAACTCAACCTCTCACTTCAAATACTTCAAAAACCATATACATCCATCCAAGATGAGGACTCTATGTAATACCATTCCAAATAATCTGAATAATTAACACTATCATGTAATTAACATTTAAATGTGTAATTAAGGATTGCCATACAGAAAAGATTAGATTATTTCATAAAACATTAGCCAAAGTAGACAAGGATTAAATTAAAATGTTTAAAGTAGCACGACCTTGATAGGAAAGGATGTACTTTAATAGTTAGAATTGAAATTCATTGTAAAAGTTCAAAAGCAAATAATAACTTTAGCATAGTAGAAAAGAAATATACTCAATTAAGATACTATATATCATAATATAAATGATTTGCAGAATACATTTAATTAATTAATTAACTAACAAAAGCAACTATGGTAGAAAGAAAAAAAAGACTCACTTTAAGGTTTACCATAGTTAAAAGAATAAAACATGTGCAAACAATTATTTCTAACAATATAAAGATGAGCTTGGATACACTCAAGACCCACAATATAACAATTGGGAAACTACTAATTAACCCACAATATCACACCATCCATCTCAATTATATATATACGGATTGATTTGTAAATAAAATATTTATAACAAAATGCGCATTCACAATTAATCACAAATAGTTCCTGTTCCTCACTCTATCTAACAGCATCCTTCTAGAGCGGAAACATAAGCCAGTCAGCGATAGTATCCAATACAATATAAAATTTACCTTATGTTAAGGATGTATAACCATCTAATCCTTAAATAATGAAAAGCTTGAAGAAAACTGAATAAACAATTTTTTGCCTAATACAATATGCCAAATAATTTGAGCCCAAATTTCGATGATTGATGAGATCAATGTAGAAATAACCTTCAATGTCATTGTTGTTACACACTAAAAAGTTCAAAACATTGATACATACTATTTCAAGCCCTCGTCAACATGCTTTAACTTTCCATTATTTAATTGGGAAACTACTAATTAACAGAGCATTGCAATTATTCATATTGGTTTTACTGCGAACACTTAGTCCAATTCCCATCTCAGTAAGGAAATGAAGATGTTCTGTTCACCTTAGTTTCTCCTGCAATTGGTTAAAAAAGAAAAGCATAAAGATATTCATAATTACATTTTGCAAAACATAGAGAAGCTATCAATAAAAATGAACATACAGAATAGAGGCATTAACTTGTGTCAAATACTTAACACTCTTACCACCGTTAGACTGTAGATTGTGTTTTTTAAGGCCAAGAATATATGATTTAATTTGTTAATTGTCTGGACTGATTTCTATTAAAATATAAAGGTAATAAACATTTGCCTTTGACTACTTGATTTGTCCATACAAAAAGGTTAAGGAATTAAAACTGAGGTGGACCCTGTTGGTTAAAAAAAAAAAAAAAACTGAGGTGGACCCACGTAAGAGACTTTGGTATCATTGGTTACCTCTAAAGAGAAAAGAAGCCAAAGAGAAAAATTTCATGACCCTACAGATGACTTCTCATCCCCTTCCCTTACATTAATTATTAAAGGGCAAATAAGTAAATTATTATTTAAATTTTTGATTTAGTAACACTATAAATCCTGAATTTATTTATTGTGTAAATTATTCCTTTAATTTTTGAAAACAGTATAATCTAATCTTAGCCGTTAACAAAAGTTGATTTTGATTATTAGTTAACTAGAAAATGATAGAAAAGAACCTCAAAAATTATAGAAAAGAAAAAATATTTTTTGGACTTTTTTTATAATTTTTTGGGTCCTTATCTTTAATTTTTAAGTCTTTTATTATAATTTTTTGGTATTTTTATATAATTTTTGAGATCATTTTTTATTATTTTGGTCAACTAACTATCAAAATTAACTTTTATTAATGTCAAAGATTATATTGCATTATTTTCAAAAGTAAAGAGAATAATTTGTTTAATAAATAAGTTCAAGATCTGGTATTATTAGGCTAAATTCAAAAGATAATTTTCTTATTTACCCATTATTAAAATAAATTTTATAAAATTAACCTGAAAAATATAGTAAATTTTATTTGAGCTTCACAAATCATGGTATCCAAGAATAATTAAAAGAGCTTGTTTGATTACTTGTTTTAAGAACATTTTTTTTGTTTTGAAAAGAAAAAATAAAAAAAAATAAATTGTTTTGAAATATGTTTTCTTTTACTTGTTCTGAAAAGTGAAAAATTTATAAATTTTTATGAAAAAATAAAAAAAAACATTTTTTAATGTTTATTACTTTTTAATTTGTTACGAAAAACAAGAGAAAATGTAAAAAATAAATAAATAATGTTTTCATTAAGGAAAAATTTATTAATAAAATAAATATTTCTTTTATCTTTTATTTCACCATTTTAAATATATTTTTTAGAATAATAATTCAAACTTTCTTTTTTTCATTTTTTTTTTGTTTACCAAGGTACTTCTAAAAACTTACTCTACCTAATTGTTTTAAGAACATAAAACCATAATTAAACAAGCCCATATTCTTTAATTTTTAATGTTCTAATCCTCATGAAAACTAAATTTATTTTTGACAAAAATTTATAATGAAATGGAAAATAAATATTTTAGTTCTTTATTTTGAAAAATTTTCAAAATTAATTTCACTACAATACGATAAATAATTAAATTTTATTTGACAAAAAAATGGATATATGAATGATTGTCATAGTTCATAAATGTTGTTGTGAGACCAAGAGTACACCTTAGCAGAGACTATACATTCTTTGAATTTAAGTATGAAGGACAAAAGATAAACCCCTTCTAATAATGATAATGTTTCATACATGTCTTTTAACAATTATACCCAAACATATACAAATATTTATATGAACAAAATAATAGTTTGCCATTTACTATTTTTTGTTTGCTTGATAAAAGCAGCAGTGACCATTTCACCATAACCAATATTAAGCTGATTTAACTAATTAATGATAATTAAAAAATACATAAGCTTGCACATTAAATAGAAGATCTAGCCACTAACACATAATTAAAAATAAAATTATTAATAAAATACTAGGTAAGCTAAAAGCACGAACAGATAGAAATTAATTAGTCACAGTAAATGATTCGACTAATTAATGGTACAAGCGAAAGCAAAAGCTAAGAACAAAAGGAAGAAATGAAAAATTATTAATTACCAGGTAACCTTTAACCACCTAATGCACCTTGTCATATTCAATGTGACCATAACATAAATAGTGTCTGCCAAATAATTCAGAAATTTGAAGTAGGTATGTCTTCAAAAGTGATTGAAAAGTACTGAATTGAAAATCTCCCAAAATCAAAAAATGAATCCAAATGTCATCACTATTGCATGAAGAACTTTTTTACATTGATTATTTTAGATTTTTTACATCATTTGTTAAGGGGAAGGGGAGAAAAAAGCAATATGGAAATCCAATTGTTCACATCAGTTTTTAACTAACATGGAAAAGACTTTCAACATTTGCTAAAAGTGAGCATCCCACATCGGTTATTTATAATAACCAACATGAAAAGATCACTTTTCACATTGGTTTTGAAAAAAAAAAAACCGATATTAAAAAAGGTTTTTGACATCAATTTTCTAAATAATTGTTGTAAATTCATTTTTTCAAGAAAAATTTATCTGCTTTCCTAAAATGAACAGACAAATTTCTATGTAACAAGTTTCAATTATACTAAATTATACTTCTAAAATGAACTAACATGATATTTCTCTATCGTAACTAATATATTAATACTCTTAACAAATTAACTACAGGGATTTAAACTAAAATAACAAAACAAAATACTTCTTGTAAACAAAATGTCAATCACTGTTTTTGGCTTGTGTTTCCTAGTCATCATATGTTTGAAGTGCACTATTATCAATTATAAATGAGAAAAACATATAAAAGTATAAATACCGCTATAAGTAAAGCTTTATAGAGATAAACTCATTTTATCTCATCACTTGGTTTTTGCTTAAACAATCAAACTAGTATATTACACTTTCATTCAAGCAAAGAACACAAACGCTATGTTTGGTATGAGGTATTGAGAGGTTGGGATTGGGACTGGTATTGAAGAAACCCACAGATATAATATTTGGTATGATAGATTCTTTAATCCTTGGGTCTGATGAAACCCATGTAGATGGAATTAATGAAACCCATGGGGGAGGTGGTATTGAAAATTTAAACTTGGAATTGAATTTTCTTAGATCAAAATACCCTCCATTTTTTTACACGTCTAGCCTTCCACCTTCATCTTCTTCGATCTCACAACCACCGGCCAATGCAAACACCTTCTCCTTCTTCGATCTCACAACCACAGCCTCTAGATCTCGCAATCGTCATTCCGTTCTCCTTCTTCGATCTCACAACTGACAACCTCTGGATCTCACAGCCACGACCTCTAGATCTTGCAACCATCACTGCCTTCTCCATCCCCGATCTCGCAGCCACCATCGTTTAGATCTCAGAATCACTTTCATCTTCTTCTCTCACAGGTCCAAACTCGATCTCCCTCTCTTAGAAGATGCACAGCCGTGAAATAGAGAAGATGAGCCTGTGCTGCCATGGTTTTCAAGAAGGTGTTCCAATTTTTTTTAATTTTAAGGGTAGTATAGTCTTTTCATACTTTATATTTAATTGTAAAATAAAATAAAAATAATTATTCTCTATTGGTATTACCTTATACCAAACATGATTTTAAAGTTTCATTGCCACTACCAATCTCAATATCAATCCCAACACCAATCCCTTTAAATTAAGGCTTGCGTACCAAACAGGGCCAAAGTATCTAATGATATTTGCAACATATAAATAGTGTCTATAGCTAAATTATATAAACTTTATAAATATTAAAATTTTTTTGGCAAAGTTCTTCTTTAAAATAGGACCTTCCGAAATTTCAACAACAATCAAGTTCGACACAAATCTCAAGCAATTTAAAAATTTAAATAAATCTAAACAATTTTAAACATATAACAATTCCTCTAAACAAGTATACATTTCTTTCCTCTATCCAGCAATATTCATAATAAATTCATCACAATAAATTTATAAAATTAATTTAATAAAAAACTAAAAAAAGAAAATGCATATGAATTTCTCCCCTTAACATAGGAAACATTTTATAGAAAGAAAAGAAATATAAAGATTGCAAAATATAAAAGCAGCAAAAATTCATATCTAGATACATCACCAGCCACTATAATTTTAATAATTCAATAAAGAAATAGAAAAAAAATTTGTGACTTGCTTGGAATCAACCGGAGGAGAAAATGCAACCCAAATTTGAAGTAACACCCAACAATGGAAAAAGAAGAAGAAGCAAGCACCTTTTGAAAATGTGACTTAAGAAGATTCGCTCACAATGGAAGAAAATGGAAGAAGGACTAAAGCAAATAGAGACTCCAAATTAAAGAATAAACTTGACCCACAAAGAGAGAAGCAACAACAAACCTTTGAGATGATGGAAGACGGCGTCGTGTTCAAAGGCTATGGTGAGTGACAGATAGGCAACGATGATGAACAAAAAACTTTGATGGACGACGATCTTTGATTCTTGTTGATAGAAATGGGCAAAGGTGAGAGCTTTCAGGTGATAGAGAAGTTGGAAGAGAGAGGCATTGTTTGAAAATGTTTTGTTTTTGGGGCGGGGGAGGCACTGTGGGTGAAATTTTAACAAAGAAACAATGTCAATTTTCTAAAAAATTGACATCATTTCTAGTTTGAACATCGGTTATCAAGCAACTGATGTTGAAACTTCTACATTTTTTATTTTTTAATTTAACTAGTTTCAACATCGGTTATCAGTTATCAAATAACCGACATTGAAACTTCACCATTTTTTTAGTTTTTTTTAATTTAACTAGTTTTTCACATCAATTTTTTGCTTAATCAATGAGGAAAAGCCTTTTAACGTCAATTTTTTTTCTTGAAATTGACATTAAAAATGTTGAACTTATTTATAATTTTGGCACTACCTTTTTTACATAATTGACTTAAATAGGTGACATGAAAGCTTATTTCTATAGTAATGCATGCTTCAATAAAACTCTTCAGAGATTTATGTCCTTGTCTTGAAATTTGACAAGCTCTTGTGGTTTTCCCGTTTCAGGGCACAATTTCTCAAGTGGTTTTCCACAAAGGTCAAGATTTCTTTCTTAACTTGAGTTATTAAAACTCTACAATTGTGTGCCATTTGGAATTTTCCTAGAAAGATTATTATGTGACAAATCCAACATTGCAAGACAATCAATTAGAGCAAGGCAAATTTTCTAGAGAAAAGGTTTCTTGACAAATCAAGAAAATCTAATGACGTTAATTGTCCAATCTCAAATAGAATTTCTTTATTTAATTGGTTTCTTAATAAGTTTAAAGATATCATTTCAACTAACATTCCCAATTCTGCTATAATTTTTCCAATTGATAGGTTTCTTGAAATATCAATTCCTTTTAAAGATAATTTATGCTTAAAAATGCTTTTAGTACCTTTCCACATCAATAAAGAATTTAACACATCACAAACAACCAACATATTACGTCTACCAATATCCAAATACTCTAGATATGAAGAATTCTCTTGAGCCATGGCCGTAAATTTTTGAAGCATTTTGGTATTTGTCCAAATAGATTATTTAAAGACATATCAAGGAAATGAATACTTAACAAATAACAAAGATACATTGATAAACTTTCAAAGAAGTTATTATTTCATAAGATCAAGATTTCCAATTTATAGAGTTAGTAATTCAGGTCAAACCTAATGAGCTAGCTTGAACCTACTTGAAAAAGTTAAGGTCGGGCTTGTCTATATAGGTTTTCTTTAAGTTTGATCCAAATAAGCCTGACTTAAATAAGCTCGGCTGCCAGAATTATTGACTATATATATATGTAGAGCTAATAATTTAAATCAGCCCTAATGGGCTAGCCTAAACCTACCAGAAAAAGTTAAGGCCAACTTGAATAAATAGTATTTTTTAAAAGGTAAGATACTTTAAACTTGGCCTGAATAAGCCCAACCCGCCTGAATTACTGATTTTAGTAATTTTTTTTCTCCCACATCTAGCATTAGTAAATTGGAGTAACTTCTCAAGGTATTAGGCAATCCTTTAGTAAACATATTGTTTCTTAATATCAATACTTGAAGACTTTGCATAAAAGAATTAAGAATTATTCCAAACAAATTATTACTCAAGTCCAAAAGGTCTAATAATATGAAATGACTCCAACAATTATGAAGTTGTTCAATTATTGGAAAAATCCAATAATATCATCATGTTTCCCCTTGGCTTGACCCATTTACACATAAAAATAGGTGGAGCTCAGAGAAATTATTATTTGACATTGTAACATAATGCGCATTATGTACAAATTGTGGAATTGGACCATCAAACATGATTATAATCTAGAGATATAAAAAGATATGGAAATGATCTTACAAGAACATTTGGTATTGTACCAGAAATTTTATTGCATGAAACATTAAGGTATCTGAGATTTGGTGTCAATTGCCTCCAAAGCCTATTTGGAATAGTACATGAGATTCTAGTATCTGAAATATCAAGAAGAATGAAATTATTTTGAGTTAACAATCATTGGGGAAAATAGGGACTTAACTCACAAGATCTCACACTTATGACTTGTGTAGTTGAAATGGTGGGACTCGACTATGGGCAAATCTCAAAACTATTAAGTAGAGAGATAACTCTAAATATTTTAAGTTGGACATATCATCAAGATTGGAGTTTCTCAGAACACCTCTTAAAGAGTTGGAAGAAATTAGATACACTAATGAAGAGGGAAATCAAAGATTATTAGGTATTGTCTCATTCAAGCAATTCCTTGAAATGTCAAATTTCTTTAAGGATGTGAATGAGGAAAGGTCAACTAATATGCTAATGATTTGATTATCACTTTAGATCTAGGTATTGCAAAGAATATCCAGCACCTAGAAACAAAGGTTGAAAAATTGATGAAAGGTCTTCTTTCAGAAGGTTTTCATTTAGGGATAGTGAACGCAAGGTACATAGATTCTCCAAGGATTTTAATCCACCCTTGAGGTTATTATAACTAAGGTCTAGATTCTCTAAAGAATTCATGATGCTATCGAATTCATATGGTATTGGATCCTTTAAGAATTTGTTCCCTTAAAGATCAAGCTTAACAAGACTGACACTAACATTTAAGAACTAATGGAATATTGCAAATGACTTGAAATCATTCATAGATAGAAAAGAGGAGTTGAATTTGAAAGAGGTAAATGAAAGGATATATTGGTCATAAAGGATTATTAACTATATAATAAGTGAATAAATGAGTCAGTTTAGAGTCTTACCAGATCTGGGCATAATAGAATCTACTCTATAATAACCCTAACAAAATTTAAACTGAATAAATAAATAAATATATATAGGGTAACTTGCTTAAAGTGTATTTATATTAATTTTTAGGATAAATATAACAAGTTAGAGACTTGGTCTAGTGGCAGCTGAGCAACCTCCCATACATAAGGTCCCAAGTTCGAATTTAGAGAGGACCAAAATAAAAGTTAAATTTTTCTTTTTCTGGTTGTGCAAAATTACTAAACTGCCCTTAGTGTATTTCTCGGCCGGTGACCTTGGGTGCGTCTCTCGCCGTCGTCGCTGGAGATCAAAGAGAAAAAAGAGATCTGAGGTTGGACGAGTTTTTGCTTAGCCTTTCGTGGGTCACTGCTTTCTTCCCTTTCCACCGTAGCTGGCACTGCGTTCGCGTAGCTTATCGTCGCCGGTGTGCTCGTGGCTGGTCCTTCCATTTCGGTTAGGATTTTCCCTGTTTCTGTATCATTCTCCTTTATACAAGCTCAGCATTCCACCGTGTTAAGTCGTTGAAAATGGGTGCTGCTGGTTTGAGCTGAGGCGACACTGACTCTGGTTTCCTTTTCTACCGAACGGTGTTGCGTCTCCCTCTGTTTCTTGTATCAGCTGGAGAGTTTCGTTTTTCTCCCCTGTTTTGCTGTAGATTCTGCCTTCTTTGCTGCCTCTTCCGTTACTGGTGTTTAAGGTGAGAAATTTAAGGACTTTTCTTGCTGAATTTATGCGAGAGAGAGTTCTGATTGAGGACTGAAATGATGAAAATTTTTGCTGGGTGTTCTATTGTTGCCTTGACCGAAAGTATATATATATATATATGGACTGAAATCGAAAAAGACAAACTTGGATATATGGTTGGTACCTATAAGATATCATTAAAGGGCTTGTATGAGGAAATAAGAAATTTAACTCTTAAATATTGGTGGGAATTATTGGTTTAGGGATTCACTTGTAGCTTTGTAAAGGAATTTAATTATGGGTTTACACACAATCATGTGTATATTTAGAGTTTGTTTGATTTTTGGTGAATGGTTAAAGGCTTAAAATTAAAAAGGTAGAAGTAATGCACATAAGGTAAATGATGCAAAGATTGGGAGAAAACTCCTATTCCAAGAAATAGTATGGCATGGTTAAAGTTTTATGAAGAAAGTAAGAGAAAATAATGATAATGCTTGAATTAACTTTAAATTATAAATTTAGGTTTTGAAATTTTAATGGTGGTGAGTAAAGGTTGTGTTGTAAATTAAAAAGTTATTAAAATTGCATATATTTATATTTTATAGGGTGTGTGGAAGAACAAGACCCTGAAAAGACTTAAAAGAAGAATACTTTCAAGAGTTTAAAACTTCAACAAGTAAGTGAATAGCATTCCTTATGAGCATTCATTGAAAATCTTTTATTAAAATATTTCACTGTTTTTTTTATGAATTATGTTAGTTTTAGAAATTTTGAAATATTAATGAAGAATAGTCATATTATAAATTGTGCAATTTTTCAAGAATATATTGTTATATTGATGAAGACACCTTTGCCTATGAAATTTTCAAAATTTCTTGATTTCATGATTAGCGCAAATTTGTATATTCGTTATGGTGTATCGGTTTGACAAGTGTCATATATTTAAAGTAATTCATGCGAGTTTGACCTTGAGAATAAAAATTTAACTTCACAAATAATATTTCTCTCCCATGTTTGAAACGGGATTTCTAAGAGAACTCTATACAGAACACTGCTACTAACGGCAGTTCCGTTAGTCCGTAGCACGCTGTGGTCAAATACTAGCTAGTTTGTTTCGTGAGCTTTAATCTCACGTTTGGTATTCGTGGGCTTTGTACCCGCATTTGATTTCTTGGCATAAGCCACGTTTGGTTATTTACCCTCGTGGGTTGTGTGTCCACGTTTGTTCCATAGCTATGGCTGCGTTTGGTTACTTACCCTCGTGGACTGGTATGTCCACGTTTGTTTTCATGGCATAAGCCGCGTTTGGTTATTTACCCTCGTGGACTAAGTGTCCACGTTTGTAATCTGTTCTGTTGATTTCTAAAAAATTTTAAATGTTGAGTATTATGTGTTTTCAAAATTTACTCAATTTTGACTAGTAATTTGTATCACTTGAGTTATATGAGAGTAGATCGTTTTCTTTAAGCATGATAACATAAATTATTTTCAATTTACTCTTATTTTATACATATGGTTATGACTTACATGTTTGTAAATTTTGATAGAATTGTTTTTAACTAGCTGGCACTATATTAGAAATTATTGATTAAAATTTTAAGAAATTTTTTTTGAATGCTATTCACTGAAAAAATTATTTTGGCCTCAGATTTGTTAGCTGACGCTGATCCCACCAACGACCTCAAAAAGGGCAACTAGCTACATTGGGTGGACTTTTTGATTGGTATTGTTGCTTTAATGTAAATATATAATCTGTATGTCTTTTTGATTTGAAAGCAGTAGCGGATGCTCCACATAGGTTGTTGATGAATTTTATTTTTGGTTTATATATTGATAGCTGGCTGGAAGGAGCTACGCTCCTGAATTATACTGTTATTGTAAAAAATTTTATTGTAGAATTTTCAGGAGATCCTAATTACAGGGGAAGTTCTGCCGAAATTTTTACAAAAATGTTGACACTTTCTTATGATAATAAATTTAAAAAAGTTATTTAAATTCTCATATGATTTGATTGAATTTTGCATTTCTAAAAAAATGAAATAAATATTCATTTGAAGGCTTACGGGAATGTAAAAGTGATTCACACCCGTGCCGGTCACCCTCTATTTGGGGCGTGGCATACTAAACTACCCATATGAGATTAGACTACTAGAGTATAGATTATAGTGTACAATAGATGCATCAAAGAGAGAAAGAGAGGGAGAGGGAGAATGAACTAAAGAACTGTTCGCTCTAGAGTGAGTTCTACCTCTAACCATTTGTGTCTATTTATAATGGAGGGAGGCCACCTCCAAAAAGGAAAATCTAGTCAGTAATAATTTGCCCCATCACCCCACTTATTTCAAGTTAGGTAGCATTCCAATCTTTTGTAGCTACTTGTGAGAGTATTTGAGATCAATTATGCTCTCCAAATTAAGATGGGTTAAATAAGTGAGATGAGAAAACCACTCATCTCTAGAACTATTCTCTTGGCCAATTTTGAGAGCTTCATTACCATCAAGGAAAAGCCTCTACAAGTTTGAAATATTCCCAAGTTGATAAGGTATTAGTCCTTTAAGATTATTTTTGATTGAAAGATCAAGGGTGTTGCAATAATGAGAGATTTCAAGTTGATAAAGTTTGCACCTTCAAGATTATTATAAAAGAGATAAAGATGTTGCAAGTATGAGAGATTTCCAAGTTGATAAGGTCTTTCTCCTTTAAGATTATTCTCAACGAGATCAAAACGTTGTAATTGTGAGAGATTTCCAAGTTGATATGAAATTGTTCCTTCAAAACCTAGATTCACTGAGAGATCAAGACGCTTTAATTGTGAGAGATTTTTGAGTTGATAAATGACTAGGTCTTTTAAATTGTTGCAGCCTAGATCAAGATATTACAGACATGCAAGATGCCTAAGTTGACTTGGAATTCTCTTTCTTAACTAACAAGCTTGAATATCAATGTAATAACCCTAAAAAATAAAGAAATAAATAATAATATTAAAATTTATAATAACATATTTTGATTGTATTTCATAAATTTTGGAGTAGTTGTAACAAAGTAAAAGTGTAGTTTAGTGGCAATTTTTTCTGAATTTCTACTTATTGCTTCAGAGTTCAAATCTAGATAAAAATTGCTAAATGCCCCTAAAAAATAGAGAACAATCAGGGATTTAAAAATGCGCACACGATTTTCATCCTCTTTTCCATCTTCATTTTTGATTTTTCCAGAACAGAGAGAGAGAGAGAGAGAGAGAGCTCCTATCAATCCTCTATTCTTCGATCGCCCTTCTTCATCCTCAGCTGTCATCAGCGTGTAGTCAGGTGACCATTCGTTCGCTGCTACAGGGGGTTCAATCAAGGTTTCAGTTGTTTCTTCTCTTCTGTTCTGTTTATGCGTCGGTCCTCCCTTGGTTCTATTTCTTGGTGCCAGAAATCTCTCCCTGATTCATGTTGGACGAGCACAGTAACTCGTTGGAGATGAGAGAATTCCAAATCCTCTGCTCTACGATCTCCGGCCTCCATTTTTTCTTCCTTCACCTTCGCTTCTTTTCTGTTCATGTCGTCGACCATGTGAGAGCTAGAGACATCTTCTTGCTCCGCCTCCTTATGTCGCGTCAGTGCTAAACCTTTTTCACCTATTTTCGCCTTTTGCTTGCGTATGATTGGAGGGGGTATCTGCGTTCTACCTCCCTGTTCACACGCCCAGAATCTTCTTCTATTTGCTGTTGCCATTGTTAAGGTAAAGATCCTAGAGTTTCTTATTCCTTGGTGCTATTTGCGTACTAGATGGCTAGAAATTATGATGCCTTCTTTCTTGCTCTGTTGCTGTGGACGATTTCTGTAAAGTAGGGGGATTTGAGTAATATGAATTTAAAACTTATGTGAGCATTTCTATTAAATAATCTTGATAACTGTTTGAGGATCAATACCTACAAAATGTTCAAGAAGAAATCTTATTATATAGTGATGTGATATATATATATATATATATTTGATGATTATGTGTTGATTAGATAAACCATCATTAGAAGACAATTATCTTTCATGAAATTTAGTAAGTTGATTCAATTATTTATTATCTATTTAATAAAATTTTGGATGGTGGAATCAAGGAGGAAAAAGTTTGGTTCGAGTTTAAGAATTAGTGCATGACAGATGATTGAAAAAATGTCTATTGGATGAGTTTTATCTAATTATGTAATTTATGAAAGAATGCATTTGATATAGATGCTATATAAGTTAACTTAGCTTTGTGAAAAATTTTGATTATGTAGCTATTAGGTGGCTAATTGAATTTTGAAAATTGCACTATCAATGATTTATAAATTATGGTCTTGATTTATAACTCGTTTTGTGGTGCACTTAAGGTGTTTGATAAAGTGAGTTATGAACATAATTTTTTAATTTAATAGAGTAATAAAGTTCAGGTGTGCATGCATGCTCATACTTTGATCAAAATTTAGCTACTTGTTCTTGAGTCGAGTTGGAAAGACAAGTGTAACATAGAGAAAGCTTTGGATAAATAAATAATATGTAGTATTGTGAGGATTGAAAAGACTTAAGATATGTATCGGATCAATTTAAGAACTTAGTGTATATTGTTCCTGTTATGGAAAAGGAGTTTTATTAGACTTGGATAAAGGTCACTAAAATTTTCGTATTATTGAATAGGGGATTTGAAGAAAAAAAACTCTTGATTAGAGTAGTAAGGAAGGTTGTTTTTTAAAGGGTTAAAGGGTGAATTTTTGTGCTTAAAAATACTGTAGGTAAGTGGATAGCGTCGCAACTGATATTTTATTAAAATCTCCTTTATTCAAATATCACATTTTTATGAAAATTCTTTTTTACAACAAGAATGTGATTATTAGATATTTTGTTGATTAAATTAATTTAATTTGTGAAGTTATTTTACCAGAATTGATTATTTAGTTAATTAGTAAATACAAGTTTGAATTCTAATTATGGGATTTCATTCTAGAAATTATTGAATTGCTACAGAAAAATGATTCATGCAAATTTGACTTGAAAATGAAAATTCTATTTTAAAAGTGATGATTTTTTCGCATGTTTGAAAATAAATTTAAGGGGACTTTATACAGAACTTTGGTTGCTAACGGCAGTTTCGTTAGCCCTTAGCGTGCCATAGTAAATGACTAGCTAATTTGATTTTCGTGAGCTCTGTTCTTACATTTGTTATTCGTGGGTCTCATACTTGCATTTATTTTCGTGGCTTCAAGCCACATTTGGTTAGCATTACCCTCATAGACTGTGTGTCCACGTTTTTTTTATAGCTCAAGTTGCATTTGGTTATTTATCCTCATAGACTGTGTGTCACATTTGTCTTTGTGACATAAGCTGCATTTGGTTTATTTTACCCTCGTGGACTGTGTGTTCACGTTTGTGAATTATTCTGATAAATCTCCTAAAAATATATGAATTTAATTAATCGGTGATTTCATATGTAATGGTTTTTAATTTAGTAAATATTTTATTTTTATTTGTCTATCTAATCATTTTAACTTGTCAAGATTAAATGTTAAAAGTTGTTTTGTCATTATAGATTTAAATGTTCTTGTTATTGAAGTTATATTGAACTTTTGTTTTGAGTTTATAAATTGTTTACATTGAGTTACTTTCTCATTTAAATTATGTAACTATTGTATTTTTCATTTTAATTCTGCAAAATGTTATGGTCGGAACATTATTCACTGAAAAATAATTTGTTTGATCTCAAATAGCATAACTATTGCAGTATCTCCTGCTGACCTTTGATGGGTTCATTGTTGAATTGAGTAGAAGGTCAATTATGAGAATATCATCTTTTATGTAAATTCTAGAATCTATATTGTGTGCTTTGAAAATACGATTTAGAGTGCTCTACATTAATTATGGCTAGGGTCCTAGTTCCATTTGTTTATGTTGTCTATCTATTACTGAGGAGTGTAAAGCTTCATATTATTGGATATATATGTTGTAAATTTTTTTTGTAGAAATTTTGGAAAATCCTACTTTTAGGAAAGATGTAGCCAAAATTCCTACAAAAAAAGTAAAAACTAAAATAAATTTTGAAATATTAATTTTTGTCAAAACTAAATTAGATACACATAATTATACTGATAGTGTGTTAGATGTATTAATTTATAACTTTTCTTAATTGAGGTTTTAGGAATGTATGTTTATGCATATCCTTTGCCAGTCATGTTAAATTTTTGGACGTGACAACCAAGGTACTTTAAGTTGGTTAGAAAGCCCAAAGAACTCAAGGATATAGCCATTTTCATAAGAAATTAAACTATGGTTGAAATGCATCAATTATTGCAACTCCGTCAATAATGCACTGATCTTACCTTGCATTGTTCGAATCACTATGAAAGTCAAGCTTTAGTACTCGACCCATTTGGTTGCTATAATGAACTCCCTCCCATTGATAACAATATGTCTTGTTCAATTCGTGACCTCATGAAGACCATGTGTAAAGGCCATTGTTATCTCCAAAGCATCCTAAACTGAAGCAAGGATTTTCTGTCCATCTTTATGCATCCAACCTCAGTAGCTATATCTCCATCTCTTGTTCTATTCGACCATGTGCGGAAAGTCATGAGGACAACTGCCCTTCGTCAATTGACTACATGCAGACATAAATGAACTTGTCCTGATCGTGTGCGGATGTAGACACAAAAGTGGAAATTAATATTTAATATAGTTTAAATCGGACATAAGCATATCAAATAAGATAAGATGCAATTTGGATAGATTCTAGGTTCAATGAGGATGAATTTGTTAGAAATAATCATTCTAAAATCCTTTCATCTTATCTATCTTATATTTGAAGGCTAGGAAGCATATTACAAAGCCTGAAGAAGTTCTTCCAAATTAGGAGTTTTCTCTCCTTTTCATCTTCTTTGGATTCTCTTTAGGTCTTTTATTTGAGATTACAATTTTAACTCTATGAGTTCTTGCTAACCTCTCAATTAGAATTGGAAGTAGCCTGACTATGATGGATTTTATTCATTATTTGGTTTTGTTTATTTTCCCGCTAAACATGATTTTATCTATGAGAATTTTTTTTCATTTATTTTTTTTATCTCATTTTATTACTATTTATATATGTGGCCAGTATATAATTTGTTTATAAGCTATTTGAAGAATTGAGAGGTGAAGAATTAGTATAGACCTAAATAGTATTAGATATGACAACACACCCAAGAAAAGGGTGAATTGGGTGTGTTAATTTAATTTTTGGTGTTTTAAAAATTTTTCCCAATAAAAAAGAGTATAAGAGTATGTTTAAGGTTAATATGTGTATGATTGATTAAAAACAATTTCTAAGTGCAAATTGAATAAGAACATGTAAATATATCAAATTCTATTTTCTACATTAAAATAGAGAATAAACAAAGGTTGCTAGAAATGTAAAGAGATAAGAGAAGAGAGAGTGCAAACATTAATTTATTCTGGTTTAGTTCCACCACTTGAGCTTACATCCAGTCCCCAAGCAATTGTTTGATTTCTCTACTATAATCCACAAGTTTGAATCAAGCACTTTGAGTTGTTACAATTACTCATTACACTAATGAGATTTTTCTCCTAAGAGAATAACCTCTCTTAATTATAAGAGAAAACTTTTCCTCACTTTCACAAGAATTTTGAATATATAAATCCTTAATAAGAGCTCTGTCTAAGAGTAAAATGAGTACAATTAAGCACTTATACCTAAATGATGAATATATACACACACACAACATATATAGATGATATTGGCTAAGAATAATGATTTTCATAGAATAAGCGAGTAGAAAGAATGCAAATCTCATAACTCAATGATCTCTGAGCTTGATTTCATGTTAGAATGAGTTTGGAACGTTATAGCCATAGAGTGAAATTGTTATTAGAGACATAATATGACTATTTATAGTCATTGTAACAATGATTATAGAAGTTCGAGCCATATCAAGTTTGAAAGGTACTGTTTCACGTGTGATGTGAAGGGATGCTTCACATGTGGATAGGTATGTTTCACATGTGGATTAGATAACAAAAGCATTTGGCTTCTCAAGATGACAATTCATGTATGGATTGGAACGTTTCACGCGTGATGAATGGAAGGCTTTATTGTATAAAAATTAGGAAAGCTATAACTCAATCAATATAACTCTAAATCTAGCAAATTATATATGGTTTAAAAAAATCTTGAAGTCTAGTTTTTATAATAAATTAAGTTTCACAATTAAATCCAACTTACCTTAGTAGATATAATCAAAAAAATGACTAAAGGTCAAAACTAAATACTATGCAAAATTAATATCTCAATACTTAACTTTTTAAATTTATATCTTTCTTAATAGAACTCCATTTTAAATAACCTAACTATCATTGAAATCTTATGGAGTCTACTTTTAAAAGATATATGTTTTACATTAAATGATCTATATAGTGAGAATATGAGTAAAAAACATGACCAAAGGTCAAATTGATTTTCTACACAATTCATATTTCAAAGCTTAGATTTCAAGTATTCATGACTTTTTTAATTTAAACTTCATTTTAAGTAAATAGAATAATTTTTAAAACTTTGTGGAGTTAGTAATCAAACATTTCAAAGCTTGTGAGATATGCACTATAAAAGGTGAAAAATATGATTACAGAAAATTATAACTCACTCTTTTTTCTTAAGAACTAAAATGCATGTTTTGATTTA